>NC_135859.1:17864067-18039067 GCF_031162955.1 Sander vitreus | reverse complement strand
ATGAGCCCTGTACTTACCTACAGCTCCTCCCACCAGAGCCTTCACCCCAAGAGCCATTCCTTCCACAAACTCCTCAGGCCCCTGGATGGCTCCCTGAAATTTTTTAATAATTTTAAAAGCTGTTCACAATCTATGGAGTCCTACAATATATTTAAAGATAGAGTGTCATGTACATGTTCTCCTTAAATAATGAGCACTAAACTTGAACCTTTTTTTTTTTAAATTTATATACCACAACATTGATTTTTGCTCTTGTCATTACTTGTATTACAATCCTACCTGATAAGGCTCATAAAAGAAGGCTTCCACTCCCTCTGACAGTCCTCTGATCAGTCCAAAAGGATTTCCAAGTACATCCAGGCCCAGCACCAGCACATACATCTGTTTAATAGCCTGCAATATGCATATATAAAAACTGGTAAGCTGAGTTGTAGCCAGCACTTGGTTGGTTTTGGTTTAATTCTGCACATATTTCATACATAATGCCTTGAGGGATAAAAACAATTAAATGACACACTTCTGCAGTTTCTGGGTGACTATGGCTTTGTCATTGGGCATGTGTTTTACCTGCTTGGAATAATGTCTGATGACCTCCCATTGTAGCTGCTGGGTGGTACAAAACTGGAAGGTCAACTCGAAGAAGGCCAGCCTGAAATCAGTGACAGAGTTAATCAAGTAGCAGGGACTCCTCCAACAACAAAATAAAAAAAAACTTTTTCTCTATTTGGGCCTTCACATGCATTCATACTTAAAGACAACGTCCTGCACATCAGTGAGTGTGGCGCCGATACTCTTCAGCAGCAGGTTGAGGGACTGGACAGGAATGAGCTCCTTATCGCGCTTCTCCTTCAGGCCGTCGTCTCCTCCCGTACTCAGAGAGAAACTCAGGTGCAGCTGCAAATTAAAAAAACATGACTAAGCGTGGCTGTTTCAGGTGTTAAACTCACAACAGAAATGTACTATGTAGCTGTCAGTGTTTGGAATAACGCCGTTTAAAAGAACGGCGTTAGGTAACAACGTTATTTTTTCAGTAACGGGGTAATCTAACTAATTACTTTTCCCGTCGTTACAACGCCGTTAACGTTACTGGACGTTAAATGCGGTGCGTTACTATGCATTGATTGAATAAACTGTGTAATACGACCACACCCCTGGCTCACAGCTAGTGAGGAGGTGGGTTAATAACGAGGTAAGCAATTATGATTGGCTAAGGCAGAGTCATGTTTCATGGTAGCCAATCAGAGCCAATGTTTTTACACACACGCGCCACACACGCGCCACGCACACACACACACACACACACACACACACACACACACACAAGCTACAGAGATTCGATGAAGCAGCAGAGATGGCGAGTCAGGAGCAATCCGATGAAAAGTTGGCATTTTCAAGGTGGAGATATAAGCACTACTTCAAATTCATTGTGGTCAAAGGCAAGAACGTGCATGTAATGTGTACATTATGTCCAGGAGCGAAGACTTTGTCGACATCCGTTGTAAGTAACTCTAATTTAATGAAGCATCTCACAACGACACACACATCTACAAAGCTAGTGGCCAAAAACACCGATACCTCCACAGATGATAGCTCACCATCCACTAGCAAAGAAGGGCTCGGAGCAAAGTCCTCCAAGCAGCAAAAGCTAGATCGTTCTGCCCCACAACAAAAAAACTGCTAAAAAAAAATCCAAATTCTTTGACATATAGCAACTTTTTTTTTTTTTTTAACAGTAACGCAAATAGTTACTTTCCCTGGTAACGAGTTACTTTTATTATAGAGTAACTCAGTTACTAACTCAGTTACTTTTTGGAACAAGTAGTGAGTAACTATAACTAATTACTTTTTTAAAGTAACGTTCCCAACACTGGTAGCTGTGTCTTGTAAATTGATTTTGATGTTGTTCTATTCATGTTTTTTCCCCATTCCAACAGTAAATACTTAACTTTTTTTTTCACACATACTGTACAAACCTTGATGGGGGAAATGTGGAAGTACTCATAGAGGCTGATAGGAGAGGTGTCAGCAGCAGAGACATGGTTTAGTTCTGTCTTTATATACTCTATGTCCTTCTCAAACAGTTGCACCTAGAGGAATGAGACAAGCACAATTAAACTGGCACAGAAAACAAAAGTCAGAATGGATCTCAATGACTCTTCAAGTCACTGAAGATCATACTAATGTATCACAGATTCTGAACAAAACACAGGGTGTGTTAACTGTCTTTGGATATGTGAGTATTTTACCTGTTCTGAGTTCATGATGCTGGCATTCTCAGGTGTGAACAGGTCAAGGATGGCATAGAGGAAGCCCAGATCAAGCTTTAGATCCATCTCCTGAATCAACACCTTGAAGTACCTGAGGTGGACAGACATTCCCATCACCATTTTGGAGCAAAACTAAGAAAAGAGTTAATCTATGAATTGTATTCAAGAATGTGGCTACCATTTAAAGCATTACAAATACAAATGGGTTTCAGGGCAATGGGATTATAGGGAGTAGATCAGAATCAAAGTATAAAATCTATTAGCAGATGTAAAACAGAGCACACATATAGTATACAGCACATCACAACAAACAGTTAAGTGAAAGAAGAATCAAATGAAAAACAATTACTTGATGCGAGAGATATCAGAGTGCCCTGCGGTTCTGGTAACAATGCTGATATCAGTTAGAGGTTTGGGTTCTGTAATAAAAATAAAAACCATATTACAGACTGAAACACTGCATACAAGCAGCACATAACGCTAAATTAAACATGACATACAAAGTGAATTAACAGACCTGAATCCATGGTGATAGATTTTGGCAGTTTTACAGGATAGAAAACATAGGGGAAGATGGCTCCTGAAAGCTGATTCTGGATCTGTAGGAGGAAAGCATGTATACTTAAAGTGAATAGAAAAAAAAGAACTAAGGACTCAAGATGCATTGATGAACAAACGCTGAAGAAGGCAATTGGATGACTTGTACTGTAATACTGACATGGATATATTCAATCTTTAATTTTAATATTTGACTTCTTTTTACCTGAATGCGGTGGATTTGGACCCGGTAGGCACTCTGTCGTGGTGAGACGCTATACTCCACCTTCACCCCAGGCAGGAAGTGTCTCCTGAGATATCCCTCAGACGGCTGCAGCATCCGCATATCCATGCCATTAGGAGTAAAGGACACCTGGAGGACAATTTAAAACACCACATGATTGAACACATAGGCCTGCAGATAATGATTATTTTCAACAATTATCCACCTGTTATTGCAACTTTTTAAAGTCAATTTTATGAATATATACCCTCCATGGGTAAAGTGAAATGGACAGATTTCATTTTGTACTATTATTAAATCAATCACTTGTTACTAGATCAAATCAGGAGAGTTGAATAAACAGTAATTAGTCTCTAACCTGGAAGTTGTTTTCCAGGTCGACGATGGCGTGGTCTACGGGTCCAGCTTCAGTGTACTTTTTGAAGCTGTTCTCCAGCATCTCAGCTTCTTTAGTAGTCAGAGTCTTCCACCGATTCTTCTTCTTAGGCTTTATTTCCCACACCACATCAGAGCTGTGACAAGAAAAGAGACACCAGCGAGTGTAAAATCATTACATGGAATAGAGCTTCAGGATCAACCAGGAGTGGCCAAACATCATGCAAATACATAATGCATCTTATTGCAGTATTATGTTGTGTAGAGGACTACATGATTTATAGGTTCTGCTGCTACTGTTATTCCACAGTTATATTAAACACAGCACCCTCTTCTGATATATGTGCATCTTCAATTTATCTGACGTTGAGTGTTCATTTTTCAATTTCTAATTTTTTGCTAGACCCGTATATTATAAAATAAAATGTAATTCTGTATTTTTGCCATGGCACGAGCACAAACTGCTGCTGTGGCCCATTTTTACCGACTGTCACTCACTCACTCACTCACTCATGCTGAGCTGAGGATCGGTGTGTAAGGAGACATAACATTCAGTGGAACAATAACTATGTCAAGGTTGTATAAAATTAAGATCATCCAGCATACAAACATGTAACAAAACACAAATAAGATGATTGATGTAACTTGTCTGGCCAACAATTACATTTCGTATGAGCCAATAATGTCAGAGGCTGGATGTTTTTGGATAATCTCAACTGTATATCAGAGAACGGTATGTTGACTTGTAATACTATTTGCAAAATGGGCACAATAGCACATCACTATCACAACCCATACACATTTGGATACATTGACTTGGCAGTGAGCCATAGTCATAAAATGAACCTGGCCAGGTTATGTGCTTTTTATTACATGTGTACACAAGTGTATGTTGCTTGTTATCTACCTTGTGATCCCAATAAAGGAGATCTCCTGGCCGCTGCTGTTGTTGACCAGAGAGACGCCCACGTTCTGTAGCGACAGGATGATTTCCTGTTCGGCCAATTGTGCCTTCTCGCTCTCACAGAGCAGCTTGTAGATTCGTTGCTCCTCAGTGAACAGCACGACGCGCTGCAGACCTTTGGATCAACAACAAAACCAAACCATAATGATATAACACACCAAAGGCAAATTCTTATTATCCCTTCCCACCTTCAGGATCATTTACAGCATTGTGTCCCTAAAGCTGGTAGGAATTCAGTGATTATTTAATTAATCAAGGATGAACACGAGCAATGTGATCAATACGCCACCTTGTTGTCTATTTGTCCTGTAAACTGTATTTCTTTGTATTCTTCTAGCATGTGTGATCTTAGTATATGACAACATTCATGCACTGACAATAAACTGGCAATTGTGAAGATTATTTTAAGTGAATATAAGACTGTAAAATAAAATTACAGAATGCATTTAGGTGGTCTGGGCATTTCATTTCAAGCTGCTTGTACTTCACCTTCATAAAAGGAGATCACAAACAGTTTCCTGTCATTGTTCATGTCCTCACGCAGGTCCTAAAGATGCAAGAGCAGACAAACACACATACCGTTTAAACAAACATCATAGTGTCTCATCCATATATGTTTTGACATTTTGTCAGCAATATTATCCACTGCCACTATAATGTTGGCTTCACCTAAAATTTGTAAAACTATATATTTCAAAAAAGTGAGGCTCAAGATGTTTTTTGGATTTGGCACAGATAGCATGCAACACAGGGAAATATATATCTCGAAATTAGCATAGAGCCATTGAGGTAGATATTAGGAGTGCATTTACTGAATGACCTATTACTATCACACATTTAGCTAACAATGCAGGGTATTTTGTTTGTTTTCTAAAATGTAAATACTTGGGCATAGTAAAAGTAGTAAGTGTGATGTCTACAAGGTCTTTGTGTAAGGTAACGAATGTATATTGCTTTAACGCTGAAAGCAGACTAATTCCTACGATCTGCTGGAAAGGCAAAGTCAGCCGCACCTTTACTTTGGACAAGGTGAGAATCAAGGTGTCTGTTGAGTAAACTAATAAATTGATAAATATTGTATTATTCCTCAACCACAAACATTGTGTCTCAGGTACAGGACAGTACCTTCTCACTCTTTAGCTTCCCACTGTAAGTACCACACTTCCAGCAAAGCTCTCGGGACCCAGTGGGTTCAGTCCAGGTGTAGTGCACAGCTTTCCCAGGCTCCAGCTCCTCCTGCTCCGCCTCCTTCTGAGAGCTGCACGCACAAGAAACCCACCCAGACACACACATGCTGTATATATCAGTAACATTACTTATAACTACTAAAATCAAGGAATAATATTCAACTGATTTGAGATGACAATAAGCAAATAATGCAAGACGACTGTAGAGTAAAACAATAGGACAATATAACAGAGCCCAGCCACCAAGAATATAACACCATTACAACCATCAAATCCAAAGAACCTGTCCGACAGTATACACAAACAATTTGCATCAACATACAGAAATAGACAGTATGACGGCCAAACACCTAAAAGTTCCCAATACCTCCAATGTAGAGATACGGTTTAAATATGAATGTTACCCTGATACTGATCAAGACAAAGCAGACATAAGAAAACAAAATAAGCATTCATTTACAGATAGAGATGGAAAATAACAGAATACTAGCAAGCAGAACTACTGGAAGAAGCAGGAGGTGTGATTCCACTGGCAGAATCCCATCCATTCAACAGCATTCAGAGCTAATGCTAAGTAAAGATGATTTAAAACTTGATAAGAGATCAGAGAAACATGGTAATACATGAGTAAATGGGTTTAGATGTCTAACCTGCTCCTTTCACTCTCCCCCAAATGGTCCTTAAACATTTCTAGCAAATCAATAAAAAAAAAAAAGTACAAGAAATTTCCAAAGTACGATTACTGCACAACAATGTCTTAAACCTAGATTGTGTAATTTTTTTGAGTTGATTCTTAGCAAAAAACCCTTTGTTCTTTCACAAATATGTGTTCATTCATGTGTAATTACTTCCACCAACTAATCAAAGTATTCTCGTCAGCGTAGAATCTGCCATTCAGAATACATACGAGCGAGTCGCTCGAATGACGGCAGCCATGTAGCGCCTCCATGTTTAAAATACATTAGCCAAAGAGGGACATACCTCCACCATTCGCGCAGTGGCACCGTGACGAATGCCAGGGGGAGATTACTCGCCAGGGAAGCGACAAAGAGAATTAAAATGACAACGCGACAGGCAAAGCAACAAGGCCAATTAGAGTGGCTAGAACAGCTGCGTGTAAACGATGGCGATACTAAGAGCTAATTTCGGGTTCGGCCACCGTAGGAGTTGAAACGCGCTCGGAATGGGAAGGGCTAGAAAGTAATATTCAGTTGGTTGTCATATACAATTTCACCACTAGATGGAAGAAATTCTTACACAATGTAGCTTTAAGATATAATTTTTGACAAGGCTGATACGGTATTTATTTCTCATTGGTAAGGGTGAGGAGCAGATTACACAGACAAACCAGAATCAGAGCTGAAGCAGTCTTCTTCTACTTATCTTTACCTGCACTCGTGATCTGACCACACTCTGCACTCAAGTGTGATGTCATATTAAAGTGACTGTGACATTAGCCCTATAATGTTACAACAACTCATATTTATGTGCTGCAGCATTTATGTGTTTCCGCCCTCTTGGCTGCCCCATAAAGCATTAAAAAGTATTTGGATCTTACTTGATTTGGAAGCGTTTTCATGCTATACTTAATTCTTCAACCTGGTGTCATCCTACTCCCTCCCTCATTTAGCATAAGCGAGCCGTTACAATAGCTATCTGAAACCACTCATATTTAGCCATTCTTAATTCTCTATTTTTTTCTGAGTTCAGAGTGTGTCAGAAGAGTTCCCTCTTTTTATATTTTTCTACCTGTCCTCCTCCACTGAGAAGGAGAGGTTGAGTAGCTCGTCAGCCACCCACGAGGATTCTGCCCGGGCGCTGCAAGACCCACAACACAAAAAGATAAATCGCTAGTATCAGAAAAAAAAACATTGTTACTTTTAACTAAACCGTTTCAGGCTGCTGCAAGACAAAAAGAGTATCGTCATTCAGCAATTATGCAAAATACATATCAATGAAATGCAAATATGAATGTTGTGCAAAGAATTGTTAGTAGAATTAAAACCTGCTGTTTACAAAGTGAGTAATATCAAAAGACAACATAATTCAAATGAAACTTGGAGCACTTTGAAAGCACATTTACAGAAAACACTATGAAAGCTATGAAATATAATGAAATATAGCAGTAGGAAATGTAATGAACTTGTTAATTGAACATAACAGGTTCCAAGCAAACAGAATTTTCTACAAAGGTTTGTTTAAGTCTTGAATTTTGCTTAATCAAAATGAAGTATGTACTTCCAATCCATCCTCAGCAAATACTTGCTTAAAGTATTTAGTGTTAACACAAAACTGCACGATTATTTATTTTCTTCCAACTGGCCTTCTATTCCCTCACCTCTGATGGAACTGCAGAGTCTGGTCTTTTGTGCCGTTGATAATGAGGAAAGGGGCTGCGCCGTTGTGATACTCAGAGAAACGGATTGTGGCTGAGTGCTCTGACAAGTTCACATCTACAGTGATCCCACCCACCTGCAGGAAAAAAGAACAGTCTACATACAGTATAATAGTAGTATATAAAGTATAAGAGCTTCTTACATTTTCTGGAAGCCAATGATATCAGAACTAGACATACCTGAACATCAACTATCACAGATCGAAAGTATTAAGTGCATCTACAGTGCATCTTGTAATAAATGACTTAACATGAAGGGACAACACTTATCTTTGTGTCTACTTACAGAGTTGTCCAGATGCAGCAATAGGCAGTTTTCTGGTCGTGTGAAGTCAATAGTCCGAGGAGGCAATAAGCAACCCTGCACTTTGATTCTTAGCCGCTTTGTGTCATTCTCAGGCCAGAAGGGAATGGCTGACTATATGTGGAATGAAACAAAAAAGTTAAACAACACTATTCATCTGAAAATGTTACACAGTAAATCATTCAGTGTTTGAAAAACCCAACCTGTACATCTATTATAAGTAACGGATCTTCCTAAGCCAGACGTTTGTTTTAAAAGTTAAAAGAATTTAAATGTTTAACATGTCAAGAATTAATAGTACAAACAATATTACTGTATTTGATATTAGTGAGAGTGAAAACTATATGACTTTGTGGTATTCATTTGTTGCTGCCATTATAGTGAATGTGTACAGCATTTAAGTACATTATAATTCACTGGCTATATATTATTGGCTATAATTCAACAGCAGCATTCCAAAAAAATACATATGCAAACAGTAATGGGTTTGGCTCTGACCTGTTCTGGCTTAGCCTCGGTCCAGTTGTCCTGCCCCTCTTCACATATGAAGACGCTGTGCTTGGTTCTGTTGACCAGCATGTAAAACGGCACGAAGGTCACGATGCGGGTCAGACTGAAACTGCTCGCATCAATCTTCACACCAACCTAGGGTCATTCAGACGTCACACAAATAATACAGATGACGATTAATATATCAATAACAAAAACCTGCCAGTTACATACAAAAGCCATTTAAAATTCCAGTCAATACATCTGGCTTTTTAAATAAAGCATATGTGACAGTATGCCTGAATAAATGTTTGTCTGAATATATCAAACTCTGTGGGAGAATCTTACCAAGTAATCTTTGAATCGGCCTTTACATTTGACATCTCCATGGCTACCAACTGTATCCAGGGAGAAATCGTCAGAGAGTTCACTGTCTGAGATCATAAGACGGACCTGAGGGATAAACATCACATTCAAATACATTAAGAAATTACAGCAAATGGTTATGGATATGGATATTTGGATCATCTTAATGTTCCAGAGTCTAAGCAAAAGAAACATTGACTTTAAGTTGGACTCAAAGCTACAGTATTTTTTAAGGGTTGTCCATGATTAGTTTCTTAGTTTAATAACAACTAGTGCAGTGCCATTTCAAAACATGGCTGGTTGGAACGGGCTGATTCCAGCTTCCTCCAAAACCATTGTACTCTACTACTTACAGAAGGACCTCAAAGCACTTAATATGCAACTTAACTGTCTACTACTGACTTCCTGTGTACTTCTACTTCATAGGAAAACATGGTTCAATCAGGCTCAGTTTGGCTGCGGCTCATCTGGAGATTCGGCATGTCCCCTTTTTTTTCCCGTGTAGCAGTCACATATCGTGGCTGTTTTAGGCGATGTGGCCCGGGCGGGTGAAGCAGGGAACGCGGCTCAGCAGCGTGCAGAACGGCCATAGAAATGCATGCAACTGCCAGCAACAAAACAATGTGCTGGAGAGTCCGGGCATTCATCTACCAAGTGTTTGTGTACGATTAATTTTATCATTTTCATGTAGGGCAGACTGCAATCAGTTTTTGGCGGATGGCCACTTTTTGGCCAGTGAACCGCAAACAATGAGCCTTCTAGGGATGTAGCAAATCCCCAGCCCTGCTGGGAGACACACACACACTCAGAGATTCGTTGATTTATAGTTAGATGATAGGATTTCTTTAACTAATTCACTTCACACTTTAGCATTAAGCTCTCACCATAAAGCTGCATAATACAAATCATTTCATTTTTTTTCCCGAGATATCAAATTGAAAACATTAAATAAACTTTGTTCTTTCAACTAACTCTTTCTAACTCTTACCTTATTGTTTTTCAGGAAGTAACGAGGCTTGAAGGAAAAGAGCAGGGGCATGTCGTAGTCCAGGGGGTGTTTTCGGTGGATATCATCAGCCTTGTACTGCAGCAACCTGCCCGTCTTGTTCAACATCCAATATGGTGAGTGGATAGCAACCACCATCTGTCCCAGGTCATATTTGACATGCACTGCTATATCCAACTCAGCCCTCTTACTCTCTGTCCCTTCACCATTGTTTTCGTCATTCTCTCGTAGAGACTGGAACACTATGAAGGTGATCTCTTCCTGGTCACTGTGGAGACTGTATGACAGGATGATTTGTTTATTCTTATGAGAAATGTGATATATATATATATATATATATATATATATATATATATATATATATATTAGGGGTGGTACAGTTCATGAAAAAACATCCGATTCGGAGCGTGTGTGTGTCGCACGGTTCGTCAGTACACTGTTAATGTGCACTAACCACTTACTGCCGTAGTGCCCACTTTCGACACCTATGTTAAAACACTTACTGGAAACGACAAGGGGGATGACCGTGACGAATGCAACACATGGCAGCTGATTGGACGAACGCCTCACGTGGTTCTTGCTGCTCCCGAATTTCAAAACAGACTCTAATGGCGTCTCGTTCTGAATACAATCTCGTATTTTACGAAAATAGTTCACCAAAAAGTGTTCCTGAAAACATTTTAAGCGAGAAATAGGCCATACAGTTGCTGAATCTGTCTTCTTCTGACGTTTTTTTGATAGACAAAAGTCAGTTTAAAAGATTTTCGTCAGATTTTGAGAGGCGCCGAGCCGACTGCTCCTCAAGTGGAGTGTGGCGTGCTGCAGGTCACGTCACATTCAGAAATGTCAAGTGGGAGAGATAAGGAAGGCTGCCCGGAGTTGGAGGATGCGCCAGCGTCGTATATAGTCTGGTGTGTGGGAACATTTTGGATTTCATGTTAGCTATGATGACAGCGGAAATAAAACAATAGATAGAACTGCCACTGTATGCATGTATTGTGCAACATGAATTCAATATGCTAATTTTAGCTATATAGCATATGCTATAGTATATTTCTGGAGTGTTAAAGATTAAAAGAAAAAATAACAAGAACCGTACAGAACCTAAAACCGTGACCCTAAAACCGTGATACGAATCGAACCGTGGATTTTGTGAACCGTACCACCCCTAATATATATATATATCTCAGTTCCTGTGTTGTAGGCTTAAAAACATAGTATCTGGGAACTGTGGCCCTACGTTACACATAATTACCTTGAGTTATGACCAATATGCTCAAAATATGTAGACAACAAGAACACAATAACAATGGGAAATTAAAACATCAACAATGAATGAAACTGAAGTCAAACCTGTACTTAGCAGACCAGTTCTGATCAAAGTAGTTCAGTAGGCAAAGATGGAGACTTGATTGGTTGATGACTGCAGTGTGAAGCTGAGCAGAGTGGCCTGGGTTCAGAGTGGCCTCAGGGGCAGAAACTCCACTGTCCTGTTGAGTAGCAGGCAGAGAGGGACATTGAGTTCAGCTGTGATTCTTAAGTATCAGATTTTATGTTTTTGGCCAAAAAAGCACAGCATTAAATCTGATAACATTCTGTAAAAAACAGAACAAAGCAATTCCCTCACTCAATTTAGAGCTTGTACCACGTTGGTATGGTGAGAAATCCAGGAAGAGTAATATTTACTGTACTTAATATTAATCATGTAAAATCATGCACACCCTTTGTATTACAGGGACCATGACGGTGAATTTGCACATCTTCCCTTCAAACTGTGTACACATACTGACAATTTTCTTAAGCATAGCATATTTTTTGTATTTTTAGGTATCTATCTTCCAGGCAGCAATACAGTTGCAAGCAGAGACTTAAGGCTTAAACATCGGTGATCTGATATTTATCTCATAGAAAGCAACACATTCACAAGCTGTGGTGGAAAAAAAATAGAACCCAAATTCACAAGCTGTGGTCTTAAAAATATAACCCAAAAGATAAACAATAAGCTAACATGAATGCTGTCCTGTCAATATGACACATCATACCTTTAGTTTGTAAGAGATGGGGTAAGGCAGCAGGTTGCGTAGCAGCATGGAAGGCCACAGGTGAAGCACAAAGGGCACATCAAAGTTCTCCCCAACACCACCCGTATGTTTGAATGTCACAGCATCTTTTACTGGCACCATGTTGACCATCAGCACACCACCCTGATCTCCACGGCGATGGCAGGTCTGCTTGAGGCATGTCTCAGGCTGCTGGTTGCTGACGTCTTCGTAGCTGAAACCTTCTGAGCACTCAAACTGCTCACCCTGGTCGTCAGCGTCATTCTCGGTTATCGGCCGTAGGCTCAGCTCAGACCTAAAGGGGGGGCAGCAGAGAGCAGATGTGGATAAAGTAGTATGTACCCCTTTATAGCCCTTTCACACTGAGGGCTGACCCAGGGTTGACTTTGTGTTTGAAAGGGTTAACCCACGTTGATCGACTTGGCTTCACACCCAGGGCGGGACAAATTATGTCATTTGTTTGATAAAGGAGGGGGGCAAGGGTGGGGGGGGGTGTCACAGACTGCGCACACTTTAAAAAACCAACAACAACATACTGTGCTTTACACTGGGTTTTCACAGGCAGATTCAATAACAGCAGAGTTCAATTCACTCCCTATGAGAACAGCGGTATGAGGGAAGACCGCTGACAGTGGCGAAAGTGCCCGGACGTCCACTGCTCTGCCCAAGTCAACGTTGGAGAACGGTAGCGGAGTTGCAGTTCGAAAAAAAGCTGCCTGTGAAACCCAGCGTTAGAACATAAACATATGCAAATAGGTTTTATTAAATTATTTCATTCATAGCACAGCTAAGCCTATCTTTACTTTTAATATTATTAAAGAGACAAATGCTCTCCCTTCCTCCTAAAATGGTCGTAAATCGATAGAGTAGCCTACTTCCTTGTTTACTGATGAACCTGCAATGAATGAAATGAAGAAGAGGAAAATGAAACTACATGATCGTCAGTCTCAACAAAATGTATGTTTGTTGGTTATTCATTTGTTCTTTAGAACGTAATCGAAAGCGTACTGTACAATGAGTAATTCAAGAACTAAACATCAGTTCTGGTGGTGTACAGCTGGACTGGAGTATGTGACATTAGCTGTTCACTGAATATGATCTTTACAGCCCCTGCCCATTTCTAGTGCGTAAGGTAATTTGTATACTCAGGTTGCATCTAAATTATCATAACCAGGGATAAACATGTGTTGACTGGTTTGATTTGAATTGACAAAAAAAGGGCTGAACATGGGTCAGATAACCCTGGTAGGACCCTGGTTATTGGTGTGAAAGAGGTATCAATGAAAGTGAGATTAAGAGAGACAGAGGAAAAGGGAGACAAAAAAGAGACAGTATGAAAATGTAAGTGTAGATGTGCAGGCTTGTTAATGTGTTTGCCCTCACCTATAGGAGTCCAGAGGCACACAGAACTCTTCAGTAGGGAGAGCTGTACCCAGACATGTTGCTCCTTCAAAAACTTTGAATGGGATTGAGAAATGATTGATGATCTGCATAAAAGGAGAGAGACAATCAAGATCAATCAAGTTTATTTTTTATTTTTTTTTGTATTCCAGTTTGATCTCTAGTGCTATTCTATTTCAATACATAAAGTTCTACCTGTGCTGGGACTGCATTTTCATTTATATTGAAAATAATTAAATTATGAACTTGATATGCCATTATAAAATGAAGTTTGCAAAAGATCCAGTAGCAGATCAATGTTTATTGAAGGTAAGGTGTACTTTATATTATCATAACACACCATGACATATTTTTCACAGATAAGATAAACATATGTTTAAAAATGAGTAAACATGTCTAAGATAATCAGTGTAGTACCTGGAAAGGAGAGCGGATCTTGATGTACTTGCTGCCCTCCACAGAGTAAATCTGACAGACCAAGAAACGAGTGACTCCTGAGTCTTTGTGCATTACACTGTACATTCCCCTGCCCACCTTGATCAGGG
This sequence comes from Sander vitreus, assembly GCF_031162955.1. Lineage (NCBI taxonomy): Eukaryota > Metazoa > Chordata > Actinopteri > Perciformes > Percidae > Sander > Sander vitreus. Next base: position 18,024,927 of record NC_135859.1, on the reverse strand, counting down.
GGATCACACTGGCTGAGGTGTGGCCCATGGGAGCTGGAGGGGGCAGAAGAAATAAGAGAAGTTTGTATGCGTTTGGCTAAGTATTTTATTTTGACATTTGTCACATTAGTTTGATGAACAAAAACAACAAGAAATACAGGGGAGGGAGAGGGGATGGATGACAACATTCATCAGAGAAGATAATTACCTTTTTTTTAAAAGCATATTATTATTATTATTATTATTATTATTATTATTATATTAAAAGCATACACCAACAATTAGGTCATCATTTAAGAAATGAAATATCCTTTTATCATTTACATGTTGAGTTGTGCTTTACCTTAATTGGAAGTCAAGTTGACTGCATGTGCATACACAGTATAATTGTGTACACAGGTTCATTTAACTTACTAGGCTGTATGTAGTAGTCCTTTTCACTCAAGGAGATCATGGCTGAGAACTGGTCGGAGTCAGTTGTGGTGGAATAGTTCATCTCCAGGGTTTCCCCATGCTGCAGCTTCACCATGCCGTTGGTGCTCTGCTGGCCGATTGGACAAAACATTGCACTGTGGTGGACGGACACTGGCAGACCCAGGCGGTTTTTTACTACAAACGGAGCTTCATCCTTTTGGAAGGAGTCAGCTGTCTGTTTTGCAGCCTCTGCAAATGCCTGGGGAAAGGCAAGAACAGGAACACTATAGATGCCTATCCTTAAGACTTCCTAATCAAATCAGTACAGCCCTTCTCTTACCGTGCCCAGGTTACTCAGCATGGCCAGACCACACTTGGAGAGGGTGATGTTGAGCTGGTCTTCACTGCTGATGACGATGGCTGTCTTATAGTCTGGGACATTGCAATCCACTTCATCTGACAAACCTGTGTACTTCACTGGCTTCTTCTTCATCTGGTTATAGGATAGTGAAACGTTAAAAACACTGTGTGCATGTACATACACTGGGCATAGTGTATGTGTGTGTGTGTGTGTGTGTGTGTGTGTGTGTGTGTGTATATCAGTACCTTCAGTTTCAGTCTCCATGATTTGAAACCATCTCTTGTCTCATCTTCTAAGGGCTCTAGCAGTGGTTCCCACACTCCCATCACCTCATTGTAATAGTGAACCTAAAGATAAAACACAAAACAAAACACAAGAACACTTTAGTAACCTTTACAGCCACGAGTTCTGACTATAACAAGCTGGAATATGTTTGAAATATTGTGGTAAATTACCATCAATAGGTTTATGGAAAGTATAAGTTAAATGGACTAAACAATATCAAAAACACAGAAAACAACTGCAAGAGTCAAACATTATTTTAGGGCTTTTTTACAGTGAAATGTTAATGTTAGAATTAGGATAAGGTCCTAGGATAAAGTTTAGGAAATAAAGATTGTGTGTGTGTGTGTGTGTGTGTGTGTGTGTGTGTGTGTTACCTCCAGATTGAGCTCGCTGTGTAAGTTAATAAGTGTGGACCAGTTTGTGACATCTCCCTGGAAGGAGGACTTGGCCAGAAGCATGGGGATAGTGTGGTGTCCCACTCCAGCCTCCAGAGTCAGACAGATCGATTTGATGGCCACCTGCAGAGATGGATAGCCAATGAAATGACACAACCTCTTCTTATGCATCAAACTGGAATACCTTTTATCTGTATAGAATAAAATACCATTGCAAAATAGATCAAGGGTTTGTGCTATAAATGTGACCAAATTAATAAATACAAACTGCAAAAAAATCCTAACTGACTATATAGCATACAATCCACAACACAGGATTATCAGTTGAGTCACAATGCAGCCAAATACCTGTAATGACTCTCCCTGTGGTATCAGTGGAGCCAGTGACGCTGTATCTTCATCCCCCTCCTCTTCTAGGAACCAGAGTTTAAGCTCCTTCCAGGGCCGCTTCCGCCACAGGTCCACAGGAACAGGACTATCCAGCTCCTCAGGGGTCTCCGCTGTGGGAGTCAGTGCAGACTGGATGGTCATCACTGTTTTGATGATGATCGGAGATACCTGGGCAGAGAGTCAGATAGCAGAGATATACAACTGTTTTATACCAATTTCATAGTTCAAAGCTACATTTTAATGTTTCTAATCTTACAAATGGTGAACTTTCTTTGCTTCAACATTTGCTTTCACTTGATGCCACAATTTCCATCGACGGAGGCTGATACAAACCTACTGTATATGAGTTAAGATGATATGTGTTGCCTAGCTCTGACAATTATTAGAAAACATGCCACTCTGAAAAGCTCTATGCTTCTTATAAACCAACACTGACCTGTGAGAAAACTACTACATGAGAGGGACACTTGAAGTGTGTCATGATCATCATTTTCTGTATATGTAAGATAGTGTAACCAGACTGTAACCAACTGGCTGACTGTATGTCTCTTTTAATGAAATGGATGCATATTAGGCAGTGAGTTAAAAAAGAGACAAGTTGGATCCCCCATTAAGGATGGTACTACAAGACACTACGGTCGGTTCAAGATGTTAAAAAAAAAGAAGCAATTTATTTGTTAACAAGGCATTTATTATCCTCCAAGTCTACATAGAACAACTAAATTATTTCACTGATTTCATTCCTGGATTCAGAATGTGTAATGATAATAATATAATAACTACCTTCAATGTGAGAGCATTGATGGAGACCTCCATAGCCTGGGGGGAGGTTGGGGACTGAGTACTCCGGAAGAACACCTGACATGGCTGCAGAACTGTGGTCACATTGTTTCTCCTCTTCTCTTTCAAGAAGGGACACGCCATCACCTAAAGAACAACCATAACAAAAAACACTTTTATATATTGGTTACTTTTGTATAAAAGATAACTTTTTAAATCTTTTGATAATCAGATTTTGCAGGGTTACATTGCAATGACAATACAAACCTTGAGGTCTTTGATAACAGCAGTCATCAATGATCCCTCTGCATCACTTTTCATCACTAGTTCACACTCTGTGGTCATCACCAGGGCCGGGGCGTCAGCACGTGTCAGGTCAGCCACAAACACAATCTCCGGGTTACGCACCTGAACATTCATCTCTGTCTTAGACACCACGGCTGGAGCTACAGCTGACAGCAGCAGAGAGCATCAGAGGAAAACATCAGGTCAGGTCGTAAGGCCATAGGGTACAAATTAGGTCTGATGAATTAAATTCTTCTTTAACTCTACTTACAGTTATAACGCACAATTTATGACCCATTATGTTACCACAGAAACACAAAAAAGATCCAAAAAATAAATTCTTCCACATGCTCTCCACTTGATTGTGCCTGATTAAAAGAACTTGCATATATATTTATTTTGCAGAATCAAAAATCACTTTCGACTAAATCAAAACTGATATGGTTAACTCACTAGACTCTTTAGATGTGACAGAGGAGTTAATATTCTTTTTCTCTCCCGCTCCAGTACTGATCTTGGGTTGTGGCACTTGAGCAAAACCCTGCTGGGTGGCCTTGAGAAAGACATCTGCCACCGTGAGAAGGAACTCCATGCTGGCACACAGGTAAACATCCTGCACCACTGTGTCCAAAGTGGTTCCATCACGGCCCTGACGGTAGTTCACCTCCACCATCATGTTCTGTTCTGCACCAGGACGCATTGCAATCATCCTGGAGAAGATATACAAAACATTTTTTGCCCCTTATTATATTGTTAGACACAGGAATTTTATGTTACAGGCTGGACCAGCTCATTCTATTTTTTTTAATAATCTACCTTTACCAGTTTTCTACATCTGTCAGTAAGATCACACTCACACTGTTTACAAACGCTTCAACAGCACAAACTGAGGACAGACAACAAAAATATCTTATCAATCAGATATATTGTAATTTATGCTAGCAATATGCATAATGTTGGTAGAATTTTAACAAAACATTTGATCGGCAAGACATACCTGTCTGGATGTGCATAGAACATGTACGTCTCAATGTGTGTAAAAGTGTTAAGTGAGGTGTGTATCTATACTGCTAACTATGTGCACGTGCATGTGTCTGTGTGTGTCCGCAGTACCTCGGGGTGACCATCTTGATTCTGGGTCTCTTGTCATCTAGAAGGCAGGCAGCCAGTTGGACTGAGGCCTTCATGGAGCTGTCGGAGAACATGTGGATGGAGGTGGAGATGGTGCCCAGAGTAAACTCTGCCAACTTTAGCTGCTCATCGTGTGAATCCAACAGCTGTATCTAGATAATGACATATACAGTGTGTAAGACTGTGCGAGTAGCCATGCAATTCTTGTAAAATGATGATGGACAGGCCTAATTTTACATATTACTTGAGTGTAGCCTAGTGTGTGTGTGTGTGTGTGTGTGTGTGTGTGTGTGTGTGTGTGTGTGTGTGTGTTACCTCATTCCCATTAGGGCTATACAAGACCAGTGTCATTGAGTCAAACTTGAAGTCAACTTTGAGTGTGCTCTTCAGCTTGCTGCTTTTCTGGGGCTCCACAACAGCAGCTGTCACTACTGTGTTACCTACAAAGTTACACAGCACAAACCATATGTTAAAAAAGGTTCATTACATTTCGGTTACAATGGTTTAAAATATTTCCATTTGAAGAAAATGTATTTTCAGATTTTGTAAGCTTTAATGTCTTATATCTAATTTTAGAACCACTATACACACACATGAACACAAACAAGCATAACCAAAGAGCATTACTGCTGGCTGGTCCAGTGGTTCCAGAGCTCTGGGACTCTTTGTTGGATACAGAGTCAGAGAAGTGATTAGTGGTGATCGGAGAGGCTGGAGGTGGAACAGCATCAGACTTCTCAGACAGATTCTCACTCAGAGTCCTCAAGACCACGGTCATGTCGTCCTGGCTGAAGATCAGCTGTTGGGAACAGACACAGGATTTGATTATAACGGTTTTTGATTTCGATTTTTACCATAAGCCTCTACCTTAAATGGGTGATAGAATGCAAAACTGAGTTTACCTTGTCATAATTGAATAATGACAGTTCGGTGGGTAAAATAGGCATACACAGATCCTCAAAGTCCCATTGACATCCCTTTCCTATGCAAATCTCACAATTTGAAACTGCAGCTGAAAATGGGCAAATCTCAACAAAGCTAAAAGTTTACGTCAACTCGGTGGCTGTACCTTATTTGCCTCTAGTCTGTACCTTTGTCATGCCCCAAAATTTACATACATTTTCTGAATACAGGTCGCGCAGATCTCAGAAACGTTATACATTGTTCGTCTGCTATTTCATCACTTCTGAGACTTTTTTTATGCGAGAAATCAACAATGTAGAGCTCAAATATGGGCCGTTTTACTAAACTTGATGGCAATGGCTAATTGCAAATTTGGTCCGACTATGTCGGAGTTCAGAAGCTCCACAGTCTGACGTGACAGCCGGCGGCTGCCTGCCGGGTTCGCTGGCATGCCGGTCGGTCTGTCCATCTTCACAGACCCCGCTGTGAGCTGGCTGGAGCTCTATCAGGAGACTCGCGGACAAGAGGCGTTTATTTCCCCGATCGTTTGTTTAAATAACTCAACACACATATCCATTATAAGATTAACTGGAACCTGTGGTTTTTCGAAATTATAATGCTCCACAAGAGATTGTGGGCGTAAGCTCGCTGACCGGGCTGACACTCGCACACACTGGCCAGGGAGCAGGCAGAGGGGAGGGAGAGCAGCGACTGACAGGGCAGAAAGATACCCGTCTCTCTTTGACAGTCTTGTAAATAAATTATATTATGTATATTAGAGCTGTCAGTCTTCCTCTATAATATCATTCGAATTTCATTTGTACTGCAGTAGCTCACAGTGGGGTCTTTGAAGATGGACAGGCCGGTCGGCAAGCCAGCGAACCAGGCGGGCACCGGCCGGCTGTCAAGTCAGACTGTGGAAGTCATCTGCAGTATGCATTAGGCGATTTCAAAAACGGCCACAGTGTAAGGAGCTTGTGTTAGGGTTTTACTGTCGGTCTGGCACATTGAAAGTTTCTCACAACTAAAACAGTTTTTTTTTTTTAAAGAAAGCCTCATATTTCCTGGATTCGGGACAACTGCATTGATTTCGGGACACATCTGTGTGTGTGTGTGTGTGTGTGTGTGTGTGTGTGGCGGGGGGGGACATGGAGACGGTGTGTACAGAGGGGAGGGGAGGGGCTGTGTGTGTGTGTGTGTGTGTGTGTGTGTGTGCGTGCGTGCGCTTCGCTCGTTGTAAACCAACCAATCAGCGCACAGCTCATCTAAATATTCATGACCATACCATATAAGGGAGAAAACCTCTTTTTTCATTCTAGGCTATTTCACAGGGTTGCATTAGGGCAAATAGAACAGCACCCGGGCCATTTTCAGCCCAACCAATGTTACATACCCTATTAGGAGACCTTAAGGAACAGTGTGAAATACCCTATATAATCATTCTATCACCCCTTTAATTGTAGGCCTATTTAATTATTAATCCAATAGGAGTCATTTAACAAACTACCAACAAAACAAAAAAGAGATGTAATCACATAATATGTCCAGATACAAATAAACATTTTATCTGTCTATACAAATTTATTTTAAATTATTCTTATGTTACCATACAGCATTACTTACACTCATGGGCTTAAGATGAGCAGTGATCTCTATGTCAGGTATGCTGTGGTACCAGTTGGATGAAAGATTTCTCTTGATTTCCAAGTCCAGGCTGACCGGCATCAACAGCTGGGTCTCTCCATGAAAACCTTCATCTTTGTATGTGGTCCTGGAAACATCAACAACACACAAGTAACGAGAGAAGTTATCCAGAGACTATGCGATTATTGTGATTCTATCAATCACATTTTTTACTGCTCTGCAAATAATCATACTTTCCGCAAGTAAACATTTAACCCTAAATACGGCTGGTGTCTGACCTGTACATCTTGAGGTCAGTCAGTTTCACAGTCATTACATCCACAACAGGCGGGATCTTAGCATCACTTTTAAAGGGCTGCTTGGAAAATCGGTTCTTGACAGACAGCAGACCAAGGTCAGCTACAATGACATTGGAGGAAGAGGAGGACTGGGGTAGGAAGATGACAGGTGCATTGAAGTGGACGTTCAGAGCGATTCGAGTGCTCCGCTCGGCCAGCTCCTTCACACCCGACGCTGCCTTTTCTGCAGCATGGACTGTCACCTCAGCCAGGGCCTCTTTAGCCTCCTGGAAGTTATTGATAAATGCCTGGGGGAAGAAAGAATGGAAACCAACAAAATATAGGAGAGAAATTAAAAGGAGTTTGGCTTGGAATGCAGAAGAAAATTAGGTACAATGAAAAATGTTCAAGTATATCATGAGAAAAGAACAGTTTTAAGTAAGTTAGTAAGTACTTCATACCATTTTTAATTATTACCTTATAAAAGATACATATAAATGAAATGCTAATGGGACAAGACTAACCAGGGCTCTAGAGTGCGACCAAAATTTGTAAGGGTGCGACTAAGATTTTTCCTAGGTCGCACCGGTGCACCTAACGTCCTCGCATCCGCTGCCTCTCCACGAACGAAGCAATGTCATTTATATCGATATGGTTTAATGTTGCGTTACATGACCCATTCCTTCTGTAAAGCCGTGCCTGTTTTTGGATCTCTCCTCCGTGCAGCCCCGCCCCCATTCACGCACACACGGCTCACCTGCAACATGGAGAGACACAGCGCCGCCGGTCCACATGCTGACTGTATATTGTTAAGTATGAGAGGGAAACCTGTATTGGTACCAGTGTTTCCGCTGGTAACTCTCTGTTATTGCGGCCGCCACGGCGAAAAACACATTAGAAGTTATTAAATGCAACTAACTTCAGTTCGTTGAGTAGGCTAATAGCGTGTGAGACGGAGCCTGCTGGACCTGGGTGAGAGATGTGACCCGCCAGAATATCATAGTTCATAAAAATGCAGCGCAGTGACGATACAGACATTTCATAGCCTACACAAGACGTGTGTAACGCCGCTGACCCGCCAAAGTGCATAATGAGTCAGCTGTCACTCTGTGAGTAACATACACTTCAGTCCATCGCACTCCCCCTCTCTCCCTCTGTCTTTCTGTTTGTCTGTTTGTTTGTTTTTTTGTTTTTTAAGATTTCGGCCTTTATTTTGATAGGACAGCTGAAGACATGAAAGGGGAGAGAGAAGGGGGGAATGACATGCAGCAAAGGGACGCAGGTCGGAGTAGAACCCGGGCGTCATCTCTCTCTTTTAATCAGCCTGTTATTGTTGTTGAAAACAAGTGAAGGAGCTTTCTCAGAGAGAGAGAGAGAGAGAGAGAGAGAGAGAGAGAGAGAGAGAGAGAGACACAGACAGACAGATATTTTATATATCCTAGGCTATTTATTTCAGATAACTTTCATTTACATGTGTTGCAGTTGTATATTTTCAAACTGGTAAAGGAAACCATGTCTTTGCATTTTATTTGAATCACAATCTGTTTTAATAAAAGAGCTTGTGAAAAGTGGCTTTGACTTAAAACTGAACATTTAGCCCACTTTGTAAAAAAATACAGAACTATATATTGTGTATCGCCATTCAGCGTTAACGGCGACGCAAGGAAAAATGTGGGTGCACCTACATTTTGTGCTGGTGCACCTAAATAAAAAAAGTTAGGTGCACCAGTGCAACCAAGGCAAAAAGTTAGTCTGGAGCCCTGCTAACTGTGAGAAGTCTTGGATTGTGACAAGGATATGTGATTCTCACCAGTATGGAGGAGACAAACTTGTTGAGGAAGATGACCTGGATGCATCCCACAGTCAGTGTGACAGAAGTGTCAACTTGGGACATGTCCAGATAGGCGTCTCCTTCTGTTGCGTCTGTATAGTTTACCATGCGGAAGGCAAACACTTCCTTATCTGCTATTGACACAGCCTAAGAAATAAATGAGAGACAATAAGAATTAAAGAGCACATCTGCATAATCAGTCAGCTACTACTCTTATCCAGAGCAACGTATGCTTACTAGTCAACACTTATGAAGCCAGAAACACAAGTACTGGTAGTTAAAAGCTGAGGAAGAGACAAAGTATGAATACAGTCTTAAGACATAGAATCTGATTATTATAGAACAAAGAGACAAGTTAAGGGTACATTAAGCGCATTGCTACAAGATAGATTAGCATAGAGTCAAAGAAGACCACTTGCTGATTGTACCTTCTTGTAAAACGCATCTTTGTCGCAGTCTAGGATCACAATGTTCTTCAGGTGGGCCTGAACCTCCATCTCCTTTTTCCTCATCAGAACCTCAGAAACCAGACCTGAATGGTTGAGAAAGTGAGACGGTGAGAAAGCATTTGTTTGCATATCCCAGCTAATGGCTTATTTGCATGCAATGCATAGAGGACCAAATCAGAAAGGTTGAATCATAAGAAAAATTAAGAACTTTAGGTGGCAACAAGTTTGTTGCTGGGGCTACCAGTGGGACACAGTGGACATGCAACACCATTTAGGATTGATGAAACACTGACAACACAAGCAATATCCACAAAAATGCAATGGAGAGGGACTGAATTTACATCTTCTGGGTCATAGAGCAGGAGATGTCACAACCCTTCCATACCTTCGATCCTAATCTCAGAGATGCTGGCTTTCTGTCCTCGAATGAAAACCTTCAGACAGCGGAGATCAGCTCTAATATGTAGATTCACCACATCTGCAAACTTTGATCTCTTTGTACCTGTGAGGAAAAAGGTGACGTGAAAGAAAAGGTGAGTAATAAAAGACATATAGTGAAGACGACCACAGGAGAATGATGGCTTTGGAATGTGAAATTGAGTGAATTGAGTGGTTTATTAGGACCAGTTACTTTTTTTCCTGGTTACAGTAGCTTCCTCCTTCTTCTCTCCCTCCCTCTCTGCCTCGTCCTCTTCAGGAATAGTGGGGAGCTCCTCCTGCCCTCCCTCCTTCTTAGTGGATGGAGGAAGGAGGTTGTTGAGGAAGTTCATGGTGTTGAGCAGAGCCTCTGTATGGAGATGGACATCCAGTGATGAGAAGGTCACCTGATGGGGAATGCAATGTCAAAATATTAGTGGAGAAGAACAATAAAATGGCATGTCTGCATATTTTGTTCTTCTACTTACTTGATTTTATACTGTCAAGAACATAAAGATAAGTTTGATTTTAAATATGTACTTTGCATCATCTTCAAGTATTGAATAAGCTCCATTAGCATGCTATAAATTTATTCCAAAACAGCAGAAATAACAACATAGAAGCTGCAAGGGTTAAGCTTAGACAATACAAGATATTACACAGATATTATTACACACCATCTAGACTGTATAGAATGAAACTGTGAATGATGACTTATGTTGGAAATGTAAAAGTGAAACTGGAACTTTCTTTCAGTGTATTTGGGAATGAGCTTTGGTCGAACCCCTCTGAACTCAGATTTTAAATATGTTAAACAATTGGTTTGGCTTAGAAATCCCTTCAAGTCCAGAGCTATGTTTACTGGGGGGATACATCTAAAAAACCAAACATATCCAAGTGTTAGTTCTCTGTAATTTTCGTGGGTACATTAACAGCCTGAATTATTCTGAGACACTGGAAGACATCCAAAGCCACACAGGTGAAAGAACGGGTCAGTGCAATGACTGAAACTGCATGTTATGAAAGTAGGCTGAGCAGCTAAGTGATAACTGGGGAGGAAGGGGAGACCCTTTGGGACAGGTTCTGGGATTACACAAAGGTAGACGATAAGTCTGACTAAGATATTGTTTTTTTCTAAAGTGGGATCCTGTAAAACTGTACGGTAATACTGACGTAACATCTTTATATTATTTTTTTATTATTATTATACACTCACTTCCATCTATATATGCTGCTCCATCTGTTTATGTTCACTGGAATATAAAGTTGGAGTCTGCCTCCATGACAATTGTATTCTACATGCTTCTGTATCCTGAAACAAAGTATGTACAGTATGTGTCCATCTACATATTAATTACTAGTAAATTGACATTTCCCTCACCTTGATGAGCTGCTCTGTATTGTTGTGTTGAGACTTGAACTCAGGACCAGTCTTATCAGCCTAGAAAAGACATACAATCCTCAGTGAGAAAGCCATGTACCTCCATTTGGAAAATAATCATTCAGGATACTGACAATTTGTTGAACTACTGTAAACAAATGGATCTGAAAGTGGTATGTTTTAACCTATATCACACGTACTTTAATATAGTCCAGGGTGAGCAGATCAACCTCTGTGTTGTCTAGAGTAGTGATCAGCTGAACCTGCTTCTCTTCAGAATCTACACAAGGAGGAAACAAATTTAAAAAACACAAATGCTTATTAGAATGTTTTTAATCACCAAATGTTAGCCAAAATTAAATTATGAAGAATGTCTCCTGAACTGTCTTAGATAACATACAGTCCTGCAAGCATCTACTGACCCACGTATTCAGGGCACTTGAGGCAGATCTCTCGTAGGTAGGTGTTAGACGTCATGTCAAAGGTGCGTAGTTTCAGTTCAGTGCCCAGACCCTCTATGTCCAAGTGGAGCACTGTGACCTCCTGATCCCCAGACAGACGACACAACTGAACAGAAAACTAGATGAACAAAGAGTGCATAGAGGAAGAGAACATGTAGAGGGACAAAGAAAAAAACAGATTAGAATAATGGCAAAAGACAATTAGAGAATTAAAACGGCGTCACAGACTATGTTTGCCACCTAGTTCAACAAGACCTCTTTGTACCTCACTGATTTCAAACTTCATGATGAGGTCAGTCATGTTCTTCTGAGCTTCTGAACTTTTCATTTTGTTTGCATAGCGCAGCGGCATGGGATTATCTGGAAAGAATGGCCGATCACCGACAGGAGAACTGGGAGCATCGTAGAACAAATCTTCCTCTGACCCTGAGGGGTGACAAAACCAAAAACACACACACAAGCACCCATCTGTTATACTGTAGGTACACATACACGGCATTACAAGGTATGTAGTGCGATAATTATGCATGTACGGCTGTGTGAGGGGTGCAGAGCAAGGAGGATATAGCTATAGAATGTGCAGCGGGTCTTACCCAATGAGGTGATACTGATGGTCTCACATGACTCGAACATGAGAGAGGAGCGCTGGTCAGCTAAGTTCAGAGGTTTTCTGGGAGTGAGCTGTGGGGTGAACGACTTTGGCTGAAGAGAAAATAACACCAAAACATTAGCCATACCAGAAAAAAACATTAACACACTGAATTGATTCAAATCTGTTATTATTAAAGTACACTGTATTCAATATATCAATTGATACCCATATTGTTTTATTTCTCCATTTTGTTTTATTTCCTCTAGGTAATTTATCTGATCCACACACAATGTGAAAAGGGACCATCCGCCTGTTCTTACCTTTGGTGTGGAGGATGAAGCAGTGCCGTGTGCAGCAGGTTTGGTTTCAGGCAGTGGGATACTTTCTACCAGCTCCAGAACATTTCGAAATTTAACATCAGAAATACGAAGAGACAGCCGAGGGAGCTCTCCAGACATTTTATACCTGGAACACATGCAAACATGGAAACAAAGATACACACGCAAACGTATGGCCTTTAACTTTAGTGTGCCTAGCATCTTCAATCTTTACAGCATGGGAAACAAAATAGGTGTGTGTATGGAAATAAAACTACTAAACTCACTTTGCCATGCGGGAGTCTTTGATGACCATCGCCCTGCAGAAAACCACTTTTAGATCCACTGGCTCTAGAATGTGGAGTGGTGACTGTCTCTGCTTACGGGCCATTTTCCAGTCGCCATCTTTAACACAGAAAATATTTACATTTCTTTTTTTCTCCACACAAAATTTTTTTTTTTAAGCATTTATGAATTTCCTTTTCCCATTCTTTTTTCCCCATGTATTTATGTATGTATGTATGTATGATCCCTCAACACCAAACATCTTCACATCATATTCATTACTTTCTTGGCAGGGCTCCAAGAGTTAACCACTGACTACAGCGAATACGGTATTCTATGTATAAATTGTGAAATACTGTAAAATGTATTAATATCTAAAAAGTCTGAGCTTCATGACTTTTAAACAGTATCTTGAATAAACTCTCAAACATACAACTCAAAAAACCCTTTCAAACGTGAAAGGCCATGCTCCTGTGAGTGTACCTGGTTTGCTATAAAGGAACTGCAGGCTGCTAAGCTGTATGTCAAAGCTGTCATATGCTCTGGACATGATGTCTTCAATGTTGCTGGAGCACGCCGACAGCTGAGGCAGATGCTTCTTGCTTTTACTGGACATCTGAAAAGACATCAAAATTAAAATGGTCAAACTTTATTACTCTAAAGCCTTCAAATTAAGCCTTTGAAAAACAACACAATTTTGTGTGGGTTGGAGTTTCAGCCCAGTGTCAAGCTTTGCCATCTCTGACCTTGAAATGTCCAAGATCCAACAGTAGGATATTCTGAGTGCCGTTGTAAAAGCCAGTCTGTGGAATGATGACATAGGAGGCCATCAGGTTCACCTTCAGGTCGAGAACTTTCTGTGTTTCGATCACATACATCAGACCTAAAAAAAAAAATCTCATTAACTTATTTGACATAACAAGATTTCTTCTTTTTTTTCCATTAATGACGACGATGATAGAGACAATCCTTGATAAAGTTCAACATCAAGCACTACGCTCAACATCATGTTTGCAATATGCAGATTATGATCATATCAGATCTATAATACTGATTTAGTTATTGGCTGAATTTAGTTGGACTGAATCATAGACTGTAAAAATAAGGATTGAATACATACACGTAATTCAGTAATTTGCTCATTTTATTTCAGATGTGGGTCCAGTGAACACTGAAACATTGAAAAAGTTTTTCATCCAGTGTTTTCTCGTATAATTGTACAGGCCTGCAGGCTTCCAGGCTAGGATTTTTTTTTTAAGCCATAAAATAATGCCAAATATCTATTGTGTTTCCCCTATATCCATTTTGCAGTGTCGCATTGCTGTGAGTCTATGAACAAGGCAACTGTCAGTGGTTAGTTCACGTCTGTAACAGCAGGACAGTCGAGTGTGTTAGCATAGCTGTTAAAGTCAGTTGAACAGGTGAAGTGAAGATAGCGTTGTCAGTAGCCTACCGGTTACAAACAGGCTCAGTAGTGAACACGCTAATGTGCCAACGGATTCGGTGTTGTGTTTTTAGCTGAGCTGGACCAGAGAATATTCAGTTAATAACATCCCCCCCCCCCCCATTGGCCAGGGTTAAGCAGTAAACCTATGGGAAACACTGTCATCCCTAAATTGCAGTATGATATTATCAATATCATAGAGCCTTGATGAATGTACCCAAGCAAACAAACTCAGGAAACAATCAGTCTTAAGAAAATAAACAGGAACACCCCAATCCAACTGACTCAGAGGCTGAGACGTGCAGGCTGCGCGTAAGCACATGGGAAAATGAAAATGACCCAGTAAAAACAAGGACTGAGGAATGAAAACATTTCCCCATCAGAGAGTTGACACCAGGCTTGGATTTAACCCCAGTATACAGTAGATGTTGTACATGTAAGTGCAACTGACCGGTGGCTGTGCGGTCTCTGAACTGCTCTAGTTTCATTAGGGTTGCATTGGTGAGCTCATCCAACTCCAGGTCGTCAGGAGGCATGAAGAACGTTGCCATGCTGTTCACCGTTATCTACACAGAAAAAAATAATACATTTGATATACACCCCTTTCATGTTTTATTCATGCTCATAGATTGCACACAGACATCACTCACAGCATCATAGATGATTTCCAAGGGTTGTGATTCCACATGAAGCCGTTGGTTTGCACTTTCATCCAGCGGATTGGTCTCAAACTGGATGCAAAGCAGTGGGGTCCCTGCTCCTGTGGCCGCCTTCCTTGATGACAGGAGGGTTGGTGCAGGCCGGTTACTGGCCAGACCAGTCACTTCAAACAAACTAAGCTGGGCTGTGATTCTGAAAAAGAGAAAAATAAACTAAATGTCAGTGCCACCCATGCCAGGATCCTAAGGATGAGATATACTGTATATATACTGTATGTGTAAGTATTGGGAGCAAAAGGGATGACCTACAAAGCCAGCTACAAAATCTCCTACAGGGATTTGGTGTTTATGAATGTTGTTTTTTTTAATTGACCAAAAGTAGATTCTTTTTTTTTTCAAATTAAACAAAATCAAAAAAAGAAAAAAGCTGGTATTTGCACTTGATATCTTATCAAATATAGGCTACTATCAAAAAGCCATGGAGGACACCCCCCCCCCCCCTAAAAAAAACCAAGATGTTATGACAAACTTGATGGCTTGTGCTCCTGATCTCTGTGTGAGTGTGGACTTGAGCTCTCCCACAGTCAGCCTGATGATCTCATTTTTGTCCTTGTTGTCTTTGATGGACACAGACAGCTTTTCCATGTGGAAATTGACCTTCATGTCCTCAAACTATGAAGAAATGACAACATAGTACAATAGTACATAATCAAAGTATTTGACACAGCTTTTGCATTTTGATCTTAGTAATGTTGTTTAAGTGGAATGGACAGCCAAACGGAAGTCTATTATTAATTGACAGGTGGATGTCGGGGGGGACTCACCTTCTTTGGCAGGTTGGGATTAGCAGCGGTTTCACTGTATCCAATGGCAGTGTAGAGTTTGGCTTTTTCAGCGGGGGTTAAGAGCTCATCAAAACCTGAGGCAGGGCAAGAGGGAATAAATGGAATATGAGGAGTAAGAAAAGCATTAGCTAACACCATAAAATGTTACTACAAAAATACACTGGAGCACTTTTTTATATCCTTGTCCGTTTTCTACATCCTACCTCCAGTCTTGACCTCTTTTGTTCCTGTACTGGCCTCTCCTCCCCAATTCCACATCCAGCCCAACCAACCCTGAGACTCCTCTTCCTCCATCTTAAGCCCTGGACGGTAAATGCGTAGGCCTGCCTTGCTTACCTGGGGAAGTAAAAAAAGACAGTTGAGTTTTTTTTGTTTTTACAATTTTCAAACAAATGAGAAATGTGACATCTTACCCTGACACCAAGACTGATTCAAAACATCTCAACAACTTGTATAGAGAATGTTTTCCCTGTGTTGGCAGTTGCCTATTAAGGCTAAGCTTAAACCATTTCTCTGGTTCATTTTCTCTATTGAGTTTGTGTCAGTACAGAGATAAATTAGACACACATATTCAATGCATTATGTGTCACATGAAATCAATCCAAAACAAAATATTATTTTGCTGGGCACTCATATTTATTTGCAATAAATTGTATGAGAAATATTCTGTTGTAGAATTGCAGTCTATAGCAAAGTGCTGTGCAGGAAAGCCAAGATTATGTAAGAATTACAGCTGCGTCATAGTGTAAGACATTTCACCCAAAACCTCAACCACTGGATGCAACTGCTGATAACTGTTACCACGGTTTGTTTTGTGCTTAGTCTTGTACAGGGGCGTTTCTAGGATTCAAGGAGGTTCGGGGCTTAGCCCAGACCCATTTAAATAAACTGAATGCAGTGCAAAACGATTGGCTTGCGCAGCTTGTTAATAGCCAGTGTATGTTCATTTCAGCTGGCCAGTTTGTAGATGTAATTTAGATGGCGCCAACATTTGGCCTAATCATAACTGGCCAGCCAACCCAAAGGCCAAGGTTTTGTTTCCTGTGGTGACTATGATGGGGGGGGGGGGGTCTGGGAGTCCTCCCCCAGAGCATTAAACACTTCATTTCCTGCATTCTTGTGAATTTTTATGCACCTATTTATACATTTTTCTGAATCAATATGCTGGAAATATCTTTATGTAAAAGGGAAACATAGATTACAATCCAAATATAAAAACATAATGGAAAATATTGCAATAAGGCTCTCAGGCATTCTGTATTGCTTTCAACTATTTATTCTCCTCTAGAGCGACTTTTCTAAAATCTGAGTCAGCACACACTCCTCTTTTGCGTCTTTTGTTGGGGAAAATGTGCATATGCCAATTATTCACCTCAATGATACATTATTCATTTTAATGTATTAATAAACCCCTGGACTGTAATATTTCAGATGTTTGAGCAAGATTTCTGCTCATGTCCAAAACTTTGTGCACATTCAAAATATAACTCATCCCATCTGTGTTCTCTGAGATTTGGAGGAGTCGTGATACTTTGAGGAAAATAAAGTTATAATAGGCTATTACAAGAATAAAGTCACTATATTTCAGAAAATAATCTACCTGCACCATAGCCTGCTGTGCATTACGTGATTGCTCTGCTGATACGGTAGATCTCAGACCGTCTGACAGACACAGAGCCCCGTTTGGGTCTCTGAATGAGACAAAGTTTAGGGAAGTGGCTGTACGCTGCTCTACATCGGAGGTGGAAAACCGAAACTACTGCAGAAATACACGAAGCAGAAATGAGTCACATCTGCCGCAGCATGTTGAGCAGAGCGCATCCATAAACCTGAAGCTGCGCAGCTTTTTACAGAGAGAGTGGACACTAAGCGACGCGCAGGTCTGCTTCAGAGCTCCGTGTGTTTTAGTCTGAACCATGGACTGGAAACGTCACGTCACAGGAACTTCAAACTAAATCATTAGCATTGCGCTCCTAAACTTTGTGTTAATGGCATCAATGTATTAGACTGATTTGGCTACGATTCCTCCGAAAATTAAACCTTTCACAGAGCTTTCCTCGCGTAGAGACGGTTGCTAGGTGATAGCAACAAATACAGCATGGTCGGACCCCGCACGTATCTGCCCGTTCTATTCGCCTCAGAAAAATAAACTGGACAAAGTTACAATTCTACCATGAGTTCTACATGGTTTTCTTTTCTTCTTAACTTGCATGTGCCATTCTGGGACTTTTTTATTCAATTATAGGCTACTTATTTTTGTAAAAAAAAAAAGAAAAAGAAAGAAAGAAAGTAAGAGATCCGGGGCTATTCATAAAACATTCAGGGCTGTAGCCCCGGCAAAATCGGCTGACGCTGCCTATGGTCTTGTATCACTTCGGTCAAATGTGGTATGTTGGTGGAAATACAGACATTTCTGAAACGGAATTTTTCTTAAATCCATTGGCGTGAATGGAAAAGTATTAACTCGTTTTTTCTTTGTCGGTGAAAAGTAGAATAATGGCGAAATAAGGATTAAAAGGACATTAACAGTTGAGCACAGAATTTGTGAGCTAAAATGCTGCAGTCATTACGATTTAATGCTACAGACACAGTACATAGTAAGTATACAAAGTGAAGATGCCCACTATAAAGTAGGTGAGACAGAGCTTACCTCCACCTCAGCCTGCTGTCTGGCCAATGTGATGTTAAAAATGTCCAAGGTCTTCTCAGGCTTCTGAAAATAGATACAAGACAAGCTGATTAGAACTTTTAGCGGCTTCTTGCTACCCCATGCAGGACTGCCTCAATTACTAAATGTCCATTATTAATCAAATCTGGAAAAGTTGATGCTTACAGAGCAGAGTAGAGACAGAGGAAAATACATTTAGATTTAATGTTGTATTTCTCAGAGGTACATAATCAATCTCAAATGCACTTCAATCAATCCTTTTATACGGTTGAACACGTTGAACAAGTGGCGTATTATGGCTAGAGCAAAGCATCACTGAAAGGATATTGAAAATGAATTATCGTTGTTATTAACTTCTTGCATATTATATTACATTTACATGTAATATAGGCAATGAATTATGGTCACTGTGGTCAAATCGGTATTTGCCAGTGTACAATTAAGCGGAAACAGCAGGTCTGAACGTCCCACCAGAAATGCATTTAGTGACGCAATAGTTGGCCACAAATGTCCAGAACTCAAAGCCACAATAAAAACACTTATAGTCAAACAACAATAATATTAAGGACAGCTTGGCTGAGATGTGATGGCTGGAAGAAAGTAAATAGGGGGGAATGTTATTAACCTTCCTTTCCCTTCTTCTTCTACATAATTTGGCTCCTGCACTCACAAATCCTGATTTCAATCTATCTATAAATTGCAGGAACGTCTGTCTGTCTGTGTGGGTGTTATGCGCATATCTCTCGAACCGTTAGTCCGATGGATGTCAAACTTGACAGGTGTCTTGCTACGGGCACAAGTAAGTGCAGTGCCAAGTTTGACATTGTTTGGATTAGAAATGCAAAAGATATCATTAAATATATATCGGTAAAAGAAGCACACGTTGGCTTTTGCCGCTGGCCACTCCCCCTCTCACACTGCATGCACACACTGACTGAGCACTACACCTGTTTGAGTTGTGACTCACTCGGATCTTTCACCCGACTCTTCAAATTAACTCATGAGTCACTCATACTACAGAGACAACACCGTCTCTCCAGTGTTGAGCCGGCAAGACGAGTGCTCAGGGACTGTCTACAAACTACAACACCAAAAAGAGATACAAAAATATTTTCAAAAATAGGAAAATGCTTATTTTTAAAAGTGCTGTAGTACAACTAGCAGGAGACGAGTTATAATTTAAGTTTGGAGACTACCTTATTTAATCATTAAATTAATAAACATTTTTGTATCTCTTTTTGGTGTTGTACTTTGTAGACGGTGCCTAACCACTCGTCTTGCCGTCTCAACACCGGAACTAAACAGAGCTGAATTAACACAATTTTTATGCATTTCTTTCACATCTACTGCAGTCAGATTCACTGTGTTCACTCGGAAGGAATCACTTCACATGGGTAGGCACTTGTAATGACATTTCGAACATGTTAAGAGGCTAAAAGCACGTTTAAAACTTGCCCGGTTTCAGCTTCCTGGGTGCTAACTGTAGCAGGAGGATAACACGGTGTAGGCAACACCGATTGTTTTCGTTTTTCTCGCTACTGACAGCACTCCAAATTTACAAACAACAGAGCTACGTGTTGAAATCGACCGGAATTCTCCTTTAACAACAGAATTCTAAATAAAATTGCTATGGGGAAGCAATGTAATAATTGTATCTATTTGAAATCAATGCATCATAATATAGGAAAAGAAGTTGGATGAAGGGTCATTTCTTCTAATAATCAAAGGCTTAAAATGTATCCAGAACTTGGTGACATTTAACATATAGTGTTTACCCCTTCTAATAACATCATATGAAGGTGTCAGTGGTTCAAATATGATCTAAGAGGTAAAAGTGGAAAACTAGACATATCCTTCCCCTCCTTGTGCTCAATTCAGCCCTGTCCCACCTCTAGTGCCTTGAGCAGCTCCTCGCTGGGTTTCTTGCTGGTGATTTTGGTCTTGTAGAGGTCTCGGTAGCGTTTTACCATTTTCCGGTGACTACGAATGTGTTGCCATGACCACATTTGGAGACGAGGCTTCACATCCACCTCCAGGATGCCTGTGATCACGTACCTCCACCTGCAAGTTAGGAAGAGAGAAGCATACAGTCAACTTTACAATCAATATTAAGTATTGGTACATACAGGGGTGGTAAAAATGTCCCTTCATATGGTCATTTGGCATTCAAAAATCAAAGTCAAATAGTAAAAGTGTTTTCTGACCATATGCGGGCATTCTTGTGAACGTGGACCATAGGTCTGTACTTCCTGTACGGCAGATTCCGCGACATCAAATCTATTGAGCCCAGCAGCTCCAGGATGCTAATGTACTGGAAAGAGAGGAAGGAAGCAATTACACATTAGCAAAGAGTACTGACAGAAATGCAGTTATCATCATTTAACAACCTTTTTAACAATTTTGAATTAGTTTTCTCTCACCATTTGTCTTTAACCTGTTTCTCCAAAAAAAAAAAAACTTGGTTTTAACCAGGCTCACACACACACACACACACACACACACACACCTGTGGTCTGTTGAGTTCAATGGCCACCTCACTGAGATTGACCATTAGGTCCACTTTGGGAGAGGAGAAGTCCACATCTGACCTGGGATTCATCCGCAGTTTAGCGTCCGCTGAGATGGGACGAAAAACTGTGGACCAGCAACAACAAATGGATTATTTAAAGCAAATTGTTAATCTTAATGATGTTTTTATAAACGTTGGTGTTGTAGTACGTGGATTAATGTTTGTATGGGCAAAATGGACCTGTATTTTGGTGGGATATGAAAATTGTGAATATGGTTTTGTGTAGCAAAGTTAACCCTTCAGAAATCTTTGAGCTCGTGCCTCAAAACTAAAATCTGCTGACATGTACTGAAAATCTGTTCAAATGTGTTGGTGATGATGGTGCATCAAGCTATGTAATTCACAAATTTCTTTCAGGCACAGCTGTGCCATTGCAAAACATTATATTCCAAGTGCAAATTCACACATTAATGATTCATGCATGTCAAGTAACAGGTAGCTTTAGATGGGTCTTATAGTGAGCATATTAGATAACAGTATAAAACTGTGAATGAAGGATGACAGTGAGACACTCACTGAAGTCATGGCTGACAGAAAGAGAGTTTTTGGTATCCACGCTTCTCTGGAGACATTGCTACAAAAACACAAAGGGAGAGGAGAGTCATTTACATTTTACCCGCTTTCTTTACTCAATAGTTCCTTAACCTCTTAAAAATTTTAATTTCTTTTTGTTACTGCTTTAACAACATGATGTAAACCATCACAACCCCACATTTATAAACATTCTACCCATTGGGCTTATACTAGAAAGAGCCGTTGTTGATGAAATAAATGGGTAATAAAATCAGCATTGATCTCAGAAAAATGTGCAGAAGCCTTGTTCCAGTATTCAACGGAGATCATTTAATGACAAAGGCCTTAAAAGGATTTGAGAAAAAGGCCTTTCATATTGTGACTATGTTACTTTGAAACTGTTGAGGGCGAAATCCTGATAAAGTTGTGTTCTGTGAGCCCACAATAATGAGGTTGTGTTGAGCCTCAATAAAGCAGAATAAGACAGACAATGGCTTGACTATATCTAAGCTGGTGGAGACAAGGGACAACACAGTAAAATAAAAGGGAGACTCACCAAGGCCTCGTCTGCACTGTGATTGGAGAAGAGCAACGAGTTGACATTCCAGTAGGCAAACAAGCTGTCTAGTTTAACCAACTGAGAAGAAAGAAAACACAAAGCAATTAAAATAGTGCCGATGCTTACCATGAGGACAAAACAGAAGACGATGTACAATGCTATCTAAAATTTAGTTATGAGAAAAAAGAATTGGTTCCTGAGGCAACTGCTGACAAACCGAACCAACTGGTTCAAATTGCCAAACACTTTTCCAAAAGGTTTCAGTTTCAGTTTACTTAAAGAGATGAATTAATCAAATGCAATGACAAAATGACAAAAAAGCGTGCAGTGTCAAACAGGATACAGTTAATATTTCATATAAAATATAAACGTATTGGTTATAAAGTATAGATTAAGTGGTTGAATTTCTTACCTTGAAGAAAAGCCTGGAATTTTCGTCCAAAAGTCTGGGATTCCAGTTCTTATCAGATGTCTGTAAGGCCAAACAAGCAGTGAGATACGGGGGCCTTCATGAGATTACTTTAAAATTGGACATATAATTATGTGTGATGTATTATTCATAATTAAGAACACCTTAAATGCTGAATGTAATATAGGATATAAGCTGACAGGAGGGACATTACAACACATTACCTGAAGACTGAGGTTTTTAAGTGACACTCCAAATGACAAAGGACAGTTTGGATTAGTGACCTGTGGAAAACAAACGAGAAAAATAAGCCTGAATAAGGACTGGCTAAGACTTTATTTACTCTGCGTGATCCATGCTGTCATTATTGGCGGATCTAAAAATGCAATCACCTCTTGCTCCCTGCGTTTATCCCTTACTGCTCACTTTACAAACACACATTTGAGTCATGCTGTACATACAGTACATAAGGTAAATCAGTTTGAATACTCACATTATCTTCATAGCGTACATGGATGTTAGAGATCTTGACCTGCAGGTTTTTGATGACCTGAGTAACAAGCTTCTCCACAAAAGTGTCCTGTTTTTCCAGATCAGGGTTCTCTGTCAAACATAAACAAATATGATAAATAAAAGAGAAAAAAAAGACCTGATTTGGTCCTGCAGCATTCCTAAATCTTTACTTTAAGAACAAAAATTTCAGATTTCTATTGCCACCTGATGACAAAGGGACACACACACACACACACACACACACACACACACACCTTAAAATCAAAGCTGAACCCTGACCTTGCTCGGCAGCCTTTAGCTTTGTCTCCTCTATCCGCTGTAACTCCCTCTGACGAGCCTCCTGTAGCTGCTTCTCCTCCTTTTCTGCATCATACTTTATACCTGGAAAGAATGGGGTCAACAAAAAATACTATTTGTCTGCACATCTCTGAAACTAATTAAATATGCATCAGGTTAACTTTACAAGTACTTTAGGGTCATTAATAAGTGAGAGACCTTCTTTGTCTGAATACTGTTGTGCTACACTTTGTTGTGTCTGCTAATCTTAAGGGTTATTCATTCAACTGAACTTGATATTACTGCTATTTTAAATGCATGCTTTGGGATTTTTCACTACAATACAAGTCATTCAAATGCAAAGATAGTAGAATGTGTTTTTTATTTTTTTAAATGTGACCATGTAAATAGCCTCATCATCTTAACATTGACATGCAGCAGGTTGATGTCCTTCAGGCAATGTATGTGTCTACTGAAATGGTGGGAATTAAGCGTATACGCTATATGATAAGTCCTTAAAACTTTTTTTAAGGTATTTAGCTGGACATAGATGACGATCATACTTGCTGTGGGGACTATGAGCAGATAGACGCCATCCAGTGTCGCCTCTACTGACTGGGTGTAGAGGTTTTTCCATGGTATCTTTAGCTCCAGCCGTCCTATTAACAGAAACACAAAGAGAGAATATCTTCTTTTGTACCAAAGGGAAAGTGGCAGATAGGGACAGTAACTACTGTACAATCTCACCTATATGGCCGGCTCTCACTTTAAAAGGAATGTCAAGTTGACTCTGCAACAAAAGAACAGTACATTATTGTAACACAAATCCATCATGAATGCCAAAATGGAATGAGCTTACTAACTTATGCATTTATTTGCAACTTACCAAGGCATTTTCCTTTATTTCAAGATTTGTAAGAACAGCATCCCCTGTGATCACAAGAGTATTTGTTTACTGATTGTTTCTATGTCCATTCTGATAGGCCAAACACATTACTTAGTATTGTGTTATAAGGCTCACAGAAACAGTCAAATCTACAAAGGAGGTATTTGGTCTTAGTCAATTGATTTAATATAACACTCAGACAACGGAAAACATATAGCATTAACGCCTTTCATGACAGGTTTGGTAACACGAGGGGATTCACTCTGTGGTTTAGCTAACGTTAGTTAACTAGCTAGTTGCTACAAATTGGTACACGTTTAGCAGTGGCTCTGAAAACTCTATTCTAGCTAACCATCTCATTTGCCCGAATAGTGTACAGAGCTATGACTTTCTGGTTATGTTTGTGAAAGGAACTAGTTTGACCTGGCTGTGTGAAAGGGTGTGACCTCAAACTCCTCGCTTCTTTGAAACTCGCATGAATGCACTAAGCAAACAGCCTTGCAGTAGCAAATAAGGCACGTTAACATAAGGTAATTGTAGCAGTCAGAAATTAACTGACTGGTCTATCCATAAACTAGTATTGGGCTGCACTATCTTGCTCACACTGGACAGCTTACGTTGAACTAGATAAACTGACACTAAAAGCTGAAGGCGGCTCTCTAACACGACTGGTAATGTCTGTTAGCATTAGCTAGCTAGCTTGGCGAGCTAGCGTTAGTCAGTCCACTAAAATGATAAACACAAGTTTAGTTACCTCCCCATATGCCAAGCTTTAGCTGTGAGCTGTCAAGGTTGACAACGTAGTCCCCTAAAAATCGGTTGAGGACATCTACCACCAAGCTTTCGAAGACCATTTTGGCGTTTCTCTCATCTAACGACACCTGTCACCATGTTTACGTTCTGAGGACTCGTCTGCCTCTGTTTGCCTCAACCTCAACGTCAGATTAGGACGTCCTGCGGTGGGCAGTGCTTTGACGTCATGTCGTACTTCACCCACTGCGGCAAGAAGCAAGATCGAGGGTACCTTTTCTCATAGTCACTTAAGCTAGATTGTTGAATAACAAAAAAAGTATTAAAATTGAGGAAACTGAAGAGCTTTCTTTTTCTTGAAACCTCTGACTAATTGTAAATTTATGTTTACATGTACCTCTTTTTATTTTTTTCTATGTAATGAATCTGTTATTTCATCGTTTGTATTACTTCGTATGGTTTTTATATATCTTCATAAGTTTGTACACTTGATGTAGCTATATGTGCTATTACTGTTTACCTGATTCTCTGTATACTGCATTTTGTCAATAAAAAAAAAAAAAGTCAAGAGGGGGAAAGAGGTACGTCCATGGAAGTATAATAATAACGGGGTACATCCATCTATCCACCGTACATCATTATAACCAATTATTTGGCGATCTATCTGGTATATATATTTTTTTTAAATCGGTCTATTTTTTTGTAGTTGTTCAGCATAGTTTTTTTTTTTTTTTTTAACTTTAACTTTTTCTTCATCTCCATATTGTTTATTTTTAGCCTGTCATCTGTCTTTTTGACGTTAGGTGTGAAATCTATGATGTCTGAATTTGTGCCATTCTTAATAAAGTTCATTTAAAAATAGAGGGGGAAAGAAGGGAACTGAGGGTAAGTACAGTGGGTACGAAAGTATTCAGACCCCTTTAAATTTGTCACTCTGTTTCATTGCAGCCATTTGCTAAAATCAAAAACGTTCATTTTATTTCTCATTAATGTACACTCAGCACCCCATCTTGACAGAAAAAAACAGAAATGTAGAAATTTTTGCAAATTTATTAAAAAAGAAAAACTGAAATATCACATGGTCAAGGCATTCATACTTTGCTGTGACTATATTTAACCTGCATGCTGTCCATTTCTTCTGATCCTCCTTGAGATGGCTAAAATTCTCATTGGAGTCCTGCTGTGTTTAGTTGCTAAACTGATTGACTTGATTAGAAAGGCACACACCTGTCTATATAAGACTCCAGCTCACAGTGCATGTCAGCGCAAATGAGAATCAAGGAGGTCAAGGAACTGCCTAAGGAGCTCAGAGACAGAATTCTATAAAGGGCACAGATCCGGCCAAGGTTACAAAAGAATTTCTGCAGCACTCAGGTTCCTAAGAGCATGCGCCTCTTATAATCCTTAATGGAAGAAGCTTCTGGGACGACTCAGAACTTTCCTAGACCTGGTCATCCAGCCAAACTGAGCAATCAGGGGAGAAGAGCCTGGTGAGAGGTAAAGAAGAACCCAAATATCACTGTGGCTGAGCTCCAGAAATGGTAGGGAGATGGGAGTGGAAGTTCTACTAAAGTCAACTATCACTGCAGCCCTCCACCAGTCGGGCTTTATGGCAGAGTGGGCCCGACGGAAGCTCTCTCTCAGTGCAAGACATATGAAATTCGCATAGAGTTTGCCAAAAATACATGATGACTCCTAGACTATGAGAAATAAGATTCTCTGGTCTGATGAGACCAAGATTGAACTACATGAATTTGCCGTATGTGTGAGAAAACCAGGCACTGCTCATCACCTGCCCAATACAATCCCAACAGTGAAACATGGTGGTAGCAGCATCATGTTATGGGGACTTCAGCTGCAGGACAGGACGACAATTGCTGCAATTGAAGGAAAGATGAATGCTGGCACAGCTAAAATAACAAAGGAGTGGCTTCGAACAACTCTGTGACTATTCTTGACTGGCCCAGCCAGAGCCCTGACCTAAACCCAATTGGAGTATCTCTGAGAGACCTGAAATGGCTGTCCACCACCCGGCACCACCATCCAACCTGACGGAACTGGAGAGGATCTGCAAGGAAGAATGGCAGAGGATCCCCAAATCCAGGTGTGAAAAACTTGTTGCATCACTCCCAAGAAGACTCATGGCTGTACTAGCTCAAAAGGGTGCTTCTACTCAATACTGAGCAAAGGGTCTGAATACTTATGACCATGTGATATTTCAGTTTTTCTTTTTTAATAAATTTGCAAAAATTTCTACATTTCTGTTTTTTTCTGTCAAGATGGGGTGCTGAGTGTACGTTAATGAGAAATAAAATGAACTTTTTTGATTTTAGCAAATGGCTGCAATGAAACAGAGTGAAAAATGTAAAGGGGTCTGAATACTTTCCTACCCACTGTAGATACACATATTGTACTATAATTATAGTTCATATCATTTAAGATAGTAAGTGGCCATTTTTATGCAGGCTTTTTATGTAGGCTAAAGGTATTGGCAAAATACCTTAACGGCACATTCAAAACATTTATTTTTATACATTTTATTT
The DNA here is from genome assembly GCF_031162955.1 of Sander vitreus. Lineage (NCBI taxonomy): Eukaryota > Metazoa > Chordata > Actinopteri > Perciformes > Percidae > Sander > Sander vitreus. The sequence continues at coordinate 17,997,715 of NC_135859.1, read as the reverse complement.
ATTTCATTAATGAAACCAAACCGTACCTTGACACCAAATTGATGGTCCAAACCATTGTTATGAAAGCTGTTAAATTGAATGACATTTCTTTTTTTTCACCTTTTTATGTAAAGACATTCTTCTGGTCTCATCAGTGACTGAAATCTAGTAGTAATTTATTTCGGTTCTTATTAACAAGTTTTCATAAAATAATGCACATAAAAATAATAAGCCATTAAATTAAAAGGAAAACAAAACATAAGAGTAAATAGTAAAGTAAGTAATGTAAGTAAACTGTCTTTGAAGCACTTTTCAAATCAGTAGGCCTACTTAAAAGGTGCTTTACAGAAGGTAGACAATAACCCAGATATCTCTATTTTAACTTGCAGATCCCAAACTGTTATCGTCTGTATGGTTTTGTCTGAGAACATAACGAACATAAACATGCTACAAATCACACTGCAGTTTGGTTGGTGGTTGGATTGCAAAAATACAATTACATTTTTAGTACCTATAATTGCATACTGCATGTGTACATATTGACATATGCTACTGGTTTCTTTTTGCTTAGCTTAGGCTATACCATCTGGGATTAGTTTTTTACATAGCAGCTGCAAAATGCTGGTACAAACTATATTATTTATTATGTCCCTCTCTTTAACCTTTGTCTTTCCCAAATATTGTTATATTTATCACATATCATGTGCTGTTTTGCCACCAAATTACACAAAATGAGTTATTCCTCTACTGTTTTTTTAAGAGGGAGTAACTGAGACAGTGGTTTGGTGATTACTCCAATCACTGTCCCTCTCCTCAATGTTCCAGCTGCAGGTTTATCCACCACTTTTAAACAGAGCTGCAGTTCCTGCAGATCCTCTCTCCTGAGCTCTGTAAAGAAGAAATCTTCATTAAACACAGGGCTGCGACAGTTCCTGATGGTGGAGCTCTCCTGTTGCTGCAGCTTCCCCGGGGTCAGGCACAGATTCACTGCACAGTTCAGGGTTCGTCGGTCAGTATCATCCCATGGGCCTTCTACAGACACCACACGGACTCTAACTGTGGAAAGGGATGAGAACGTGTTGGTGGAGAAGGTGATGTGCTCAGCGAAGAGGCGCACTTTACCACGGCCTTGCAAAGGGAGGACTTGCTCATGCTGAAGTCTCTCCTGGCACTGCAGAACATCCAAGGGGAACAGGACAGGTGGGGCTAACGTAAGTGAGCTTCCCTCTAAGCTTGGAGGGCTACTGGGCGAGTTTGTTAAACTTAAAAGCCCTCTCTTCCACCTCCCTCTGTCCTCCCTGCTGTCAATTAACGATGGACAGGAGATTGATCCTTTAAGACGGCCATTGCCTGATGGGAAGTAGAGGGAGGATTTAGCACTATAAGAGGAACTGAGGGGAGATGAGTCACTGGAAGAAGGTGTTTCACTTCCAGTGCTTCCTGTCTTTGATAGGTTCTTGGATGAAAACAGAGGGAGAAACCCTGATAGTGAAGTGAAAGTTTTGTTTGGCAGGTTTGTAACTTTTGCCAGCTTGGGTGCTGCAGTAAAGCTTCTATCATACATGTAAACGGGGCCCACTGAGTGGAACAAAGACTCTTTCCTTCGAGTGTTGAGGCTCTCATATATCCCAGCCAGACCATACCCCTCTGCAGAGAATGGCAAAGGTTTCTTTGTAGCCTTCCAAGCCATTGATGCATCACTATTCTTCGTCTTCACATCCTTCGTCTTTACATGTGTAGTGTTTGAAGAAGTGCTGTTCTCGGGCATCTGGTTCTGGTGGTCTAGGTAAGGGGCCATTGTCTTAGCTTCCAGCAGCGGGCTTCTTTTGCAAAGCCTGGGGGGCAGGCAGAACTCTGGGATCGTGTCTGGGGTGAGGATGTTGATGTGCAGATTGTGAGAAAGACTGGCCTTAGAAGACAGAACGATATCCTCCTCACTCTTCCCCATGTAACGACTCAGCTCTAGAGGAATGCTCTCCATGCTCTCCCTAATCTTCCCAAAGACCCACATAGTTATTTTCTGATGATTTAATAGGATGTGAAGTCTTTATAGAATCCAAACTTTTTTTCCTTTGACAACAAGAATAAAAAAAATAATAATTTAGGTAAATCAAACAAACCATGCATGAAACAGAACATACTTTTCAGAAGTAGAAAAAGACAAAGTCAAAGTTTATTCCAAATGGTGAAATGACAAATATTTTCTTCTCACCTGCTGAGGTCTCGATGTGTCCACCTCCGAAGAAAGATCTGTATGAGTGTGACGGTTATTACAATGACAGATTTTAAAGGTGAGTGCGAGGCTCTGCATCATTGGTCTGTTGCACCTGCCTGCGTCAGAAAACAGGCTGTCCACAAACATACACACCACAACACACAGTAGTTGCGGAGTGTCTTTCGGAAACTGGGTGGATGGCAATCAGAATCAGGTGCATCAGTGTGCATTTAGTATGTAATGATCCAATGATGTGTTATGTCAGCTTTTCAGTTGATGCAATTTACATTAACACTAAAACATGCATATTGTAATGTAAATAAAGGAAGCCATAGTCACAAAGCATTATGTGTGATGCTGTAAATTCCCCTTAAACATGCAGCATACAAATTTGAAATACAATTAAAACATTTTGAGGCTACACTACAAATACATTTTGGTATCTGAGGTCAAATATTTAAAACATATATTACTATTAGATTATGTATGACCCAGTACTCTACTCATTAAATTCAGTAACACATAACACATTGACATGTCGTGTATATTGTTGTGGTCATAATGTGGTAAGTACAATCTGCTTTTGAGAAAGCTGACCTCTTGTTCAAAGGCTATTCAAAGAGAGAAGCGCCCCAGGCCTACAGAGAGCACCCACCACCTCAAAGACCTACTGACCTTTAAACAGGTCCAGACGCATAAATGACCTGATGTGTACGAGGCAACACATCACTACTGAATCTTAGTAATTTTGCGTTGATCCTTGAAAGGAAAAGAACGTCATAGCAATGAGACCAATACTGTTTATATTTACTTTAACAAATGTCTTTTTTTATTACACAACAAATGTACGTGTGCATTCAGACATGGCTCCTCTACACTCAACAGAAGGAAAGGTGACCACACAGTACATTGTGCCAGAATTGTAGGTTTACGTAACATACAGCATATATTAGTTTGACTGCCCTTACTGATTTTTAATAAACTTGTGACAGTGAATGAATAACACATAATTATCTTGTTTACTGCAGCCTCTCTACCATGATATGACTTTTTTTTCACCTTGGTTAATGTCCAAATTTTGAATGGAATTGAATTGTGATAGTGTGTTTCTAATAATTAGTACCACATCTATTTTATCTAGTCTAGATTATTCTGTTTTTATAGACTCTTCATTCTTCATGCCTCTCTGGAAAATGTTCTAATCTAATCTAAGAACACCTAACGCATGTTAGTATGATTTTTCTAAACCTCACCATGTGAAGAAACTGAATATATTTCATGTTATCTCCATACACAGACGAGGCCTGTTTGCTAAACTGGAAGGCTCTGTGAACAATGTTAAGAGTTATTCAGCCACAAGAGGGCATACAGGGATTACATTTACTTTTCAGGCAACCTTTGTCTCAGTTAAAACATCAGTGGGATATATACTTGATATTTGAGTATACATTTTGAACATTATAACATCTATACAAAATATTACAAAAGAAATGGAATGGAAATCGAAGGGTTAGTGAAATTTGTTTGCATGCACTAAAATGATCCTCTCCTCTTATTGATATAATTAAACAGTAAGTAAGTGAGTAGCAACATATTTGCCTGTGTGCCTGCCTGTTTGCATGCAGTGTGTGTGTGTGTGTGTGTGTGTGTGTGTGTGTGTGTGTGTGTGTGTGTGTGTGTGTGTGTGTGTGTGTGTGTGTGTGTGTGTGTGTAACAGAGAATGAATATGAAGATGATGACTATGTTCTGGAGGAGTCAGGAGGCTTTTTGTGGTAGTGAAGAGCAACTTTATTACACCAATAAAAACCTAGAGTGCTCTATGTAATGGAGAGATAAATGATTAGGAGTCAAAGGAGGACCTTTGCCTTTAACGGCTGTCACACTGCAATTAACACTAACGAAAGAATTGTGCATTGTTGCCAAATCTTCTACCGCTGTAAAGTGCTTCAGTGTTGAACCTTTTTCTTCCAGAGCTCTACATTTAAAAAAAAATAAAAAATTCATAATTTTTTATTTGGTGGGCTTCATTTAGTTAATTCATTGGGTAGAAAAATATGTTAACTAGTCACCCAAAATGCTTTGAAGCTTTTATGGAATATACCCTTTGTATTTTTACTTTAGGGTTAATTATGAAGACTTTTGTAGAACTCAAACTCAGAACCTCAGAAGGGGTTTCTTCTTCACAATAATCTCTATCTTTTATTGAACCATGTTAATTCAATACCCAACTTTTGAAAAACAATATACTGGTTCAATATTAGCTAAAGTTGAGTCAATCTGTGTGAAGTGCTCGGTAATTTAAAACCCTCTCATAGAACTACACTCTCAGGCCCTGACCAATTTGGTGTCTTAGGCAAGATTTCAGTTAGTGCCCGTTGCATCACATCCAATTCCACCATCAATCACCACTTCATACACTCACACAGAAATGGCGTAGCTTAATGTCTTTGAGGTTGTTTTTATTTTAGAAACATAACAAAACACTCTTGACGAAGATCCAGAGGGACCAAAACTAAATAGTAATATCAATGAATGTTAATGCTGAACAAAAGCAGTGTGCGGTATGTTCTTTTCTAAAGACTTATTTTAGAAAAAATAAGAAGAAGAAAAAACACACAAAAACAGTATTTAGGAAACAAGTGACATCAAATGAATTATGAATAGAATATTAAAGAGGGTATTGTACAAAATACAACATTAAAGAAACCAGTGCAAACAGAAAGATTTTGATATGTTTTCGATGCACCGAATTGGCCCTGTACACTCTAAACAATTTCCCTTTTATGCTACTCACATACAAGCAGCAAAGCTGTACTTCTCCATGACTTGTCCAAAAGTCTTTATTGATTATGTGGTTATCTTTAGCTTCAATTTAAATGATTAATCAGTTTCATGTTTGCAATCTGCTGCTGAATTGTCATTTTGCCATTTGAAACTCCTACTGATTTATTCAATAATCTGTTTGCAAGTTGATGAGCTAAACCTTATATCCATATTGTGAAACCATACCTTCAATAATAAAAGCACAATAACATAATCATGCATCATGTAAAATTAACATTTGAATGTCTTTCAAAGATATGGTATACATAAACAGTACAATTAAGTAAGTGTCATTTTTAGAAATTAGTATGATGAAAGCCTCCTTAAACCCATACAGAGATTATGTGGAACAAACTCTTGTGAATAAGTAGCCAAAACAGACAAGAAAAAGCATACACAACTAAACTGAAACAAATCAACTTTGTGTCACGCGCAAGATCATATTTTTTAACGTGCCTCGTCAAAGAAAATATTTATTTTCTACTATTATTACTTACTATTATTACTATCTGCAATACTGACGGACAAAAAGATGAAACTGAACAATATACAGGGTAAAAAATGACAGTAGTAATTTGAGACCTGTATTTGTAATGCTACAACATTAACAAACTCTAAACAAACATGTAACTCTTTCATACATAATTTCAAGTATTAAAACCAAGTATTATAGATTGTTTCAAATGTTTGGGCGCATAAATAAAATTGATCAAAATCAATTACAATAAAAAAGCAAGTTTTTAAATCCCTAGATTACACATAGGCTCACAGAAATGTGTCAGAACAATCAATGGTTAAGCAGTTTGACAGGGGCTGTAGGAGAAAAAGTCTGATTACATTTTGCACACTTTTTCACTCTGTACCTTCATGTAACCAAACAGGTCCTGCCTAGATCCAAGGCAGTTCGTAAGCCAAACCTTTGTTATAAGGTTTTCTCTGTAACACTGCCAATTATTATGTTTTGACATTGTGAAATGAGATTTAATATTCCAAGTACAAACTCTGAGCAGGGTAAAAGCTGATGACACACTTTGTTAATTTCCATTTCACTTTAATCATTATTATTGAGGAGTCAAATGAGTCTACATCTATGGTCTACAGCAAAGCACTTAACCTCTTATAAAAATTGCTGAAGTTTTTTTGCCAGAGAACTTCTTTGCCTGTACTCCGAAGAGAAAGTGAGAAAGTAGGGAAGTCGGAGAGGAGACACATTGGGAAGGAGGCCAGAATGGCTGAACTATTGACCTGTTTTGAATAGATAATAAAATGTAGTAATGACTAATAAGGTGCAATAATTTGGGCCAATAAAGAAAAATGGCAGATCGAAGATGATATGAGCTTCATCAGAAGACCTTACTTTGAGGACGGTGCAGAGACAATACACTTTAGCCAGAGGGGGGCGATTAAATTTGACCCCAGATCAGTGAATCATTGTCTAATTATTAAGGACAAAGAGAGAGACAGAGAGAGGAGGGAGAGTGCAAGAGAGAATAGGGGGAAGGAAGGTAAGGGGAGAGGGGAAACTGTTTTTGGAGAAGAGGGGAAAAGAGTGTAACAAAACAAACAAAAACAAAACAGACACATTCACATCTCATATGGCTGAGAGGATCAGGTCAGTGCACTTTAACCCAACAGAGGTGAGAGAGAGTGAGAGAAACAAAGTGAAAGTGTAATCAGAGAAAGAGAATGGAGTACATTATGGAGAAAAAACAGAGAAGAAGAGTTACTGTACAGTAATGTGCAGTGGTCCAGAGTGACCTGTCGTCTGGACTCTCCCCTGACAACTTCTCTCTGTCTCCAGGCCTGATGCCAATATGCTAATCCCCCGCAGATGGCCTTTTCATTGGCTAATGCTGACTCCTGTCGACACGTCCCAGATGACCCCTCGTCCCACTATTAACCACGGCAGTGAATATGGCAAGGTGACCATTACCAAGATAAGAGCAGATGTAACCGTATGCCGGCTGCCTGCTTACACTGAATCACATATACTCTTAAAATAAGTTCACAGGCACCACAACTGTACCACGTACTATTACAGTAAGTGGACAAACACTATTGGTACTTAAGCACATGGTGTTTTTGCACATGGTAGAGTAGATATTTAGGAAAGTAAATAATGTTAGAAGCCATAATTTCCAGTGTTGTGAGCAAGAAAAAGCTCTCACTAGCCGATCAATGACAGCTCCCATTTCTGGGAAGTGGGTTGGACCTTTAATATTCAGAGTGTGGCAGACTACAGGTCTTTAAATTAAACATACTGTAGGTGTCTTCATTAAAGGTCCAATGTGTAGGAATTTCTCCCATCTAGCGTTGAGATCATATATCGCAATCAACTCTCTCACACCACGCAGTTCAAAGTACGTATTACAGCTACGGTAGCCTTCATGCTTCAAAAAGCTGCTCTCTTGATCTTTTCAATATCCTTTTTCTTTTTCTGGGCGAAGAAGAACACTCCTGTTCCTGAAATTTGGATTTTGAATACGTGTGGTGCTCCATGTTTCCTTCTTCAAACTTGCCGGGGCTGGGAAGCTACGATACCCATTAGCAGCTCCTGTCAGTTTATCATGTGACAGTGAAAACACGAAAGGCGGAGCAGTATGTCCTGTATGTCCCTTACCGGCTAACGTATTTTAAGATGGCGCATGAATATGGAGCGTATACCCCAGTTCATGCGAATGCAAATGTAAAATTTCAAGCCAAAAGGAATACTTGATGAATTGAGAATTGAGAATTGAGAATTGATGGTGGTGGTAAATATTCATGAAAAAGGACAAGTTTGTGAACGGGCAACACAGATTTTGATAATGAACAACTAAACACATTACACACTGGCCCTTTAAACTGTGGATAAAACTAAATGTGGTATTTGTTAATGCAAACGTTATTAAATGATGTGCAAGATTGAGTATTAATCACAGACAAAGAGTGACAAAGTTAAGAGTAACATTTCAAAATGCAAAACATTGTTTTTAATAACCTTACAATTTCCTGTAGAATGCAAAACCGATTTTACCTTGTCATAGTTGAATAACGACAGTTCGGTGGGTAAATAGGACATACATAGAAGCTCAAAATCCCATTGATACCCCTATCCTCTGCAAATCTCACATTTTGAAACTGCCGCTGAAAACGGGCGAATCTCAACAAAGCTGGAAGTTGACGTAAGCATCCCAACTCCTAGTCTTTGTCACGCCCCAACATTTGCATAGGCTACACCACTGACCTGAGGTCAGCTTAGTCTTCTGAATCTAGCTAGGTCATGCAGATCTCCAGAGGTCCGCTATTTAATTACTAAATTCACTTCTGAGACTTTTTTTTATGCGAGAAATCAACTATGTAGAGGTCAAATATGGGCCGTTTTACGAAAATTGATGGCTAATTGCAAATTTTGTCCGACTGTGTGTCGCAGTTCAGCAGGAGCTCAGCAGTCTGCGTGACAGCGGCCGGTGCTGCCTCGCCGCCCGGCGTGTCCTACTTCATAGACTCCGGCTCGCTGTGAGCTAGCTGGATCTCCGTCACGAAGGGAAGCCCGCGGCGCTCCATACCCGCGCAAAGTCACCGTATCTGGGTTACTGAACTAAAATGCTGAGGCCCTGATGGAGCTCCAGGGCCTGCAGCTAGCCGCGATCTTTACCCATAGGATTGAAGGGACAGTAGCAGCTAATGAAATCCCTAATGTTCACAAAAATGCATTAAATTGAAATCGGACACCATAGTTAGCTTTATAAGACCTTGGGGTAGATGTTATTTAAGTGGCGTGACAAAATTCAAACTGTAAATATACTTTAATTATGCTGAAAGTGAAGCTAACTAGCCGCGATCTTTACCCATAGGATTGAAGGGACAGTAGCAGCTAACGAAATCCCTAATGTTCACAAAAATGCATTAAATTGAAATCGGACACCATTGTTAGCTTTATAAGACCTTGGGGTATATGTTCTATAAGTGGCGTGACGAAATTCAAACTAAATATACTCTAGTATGCCGGCAGCTGGCAGCCAGCCAGCTCCGCGGAGCCCCGAGTCCCAGTAGTCCAGTAGCCGAGAAACAGTGACTTTCACTGGGTATGGAGGTTGCCGTTTTCTCGTCAGATTACAACAAAATTAGACAGCCAGTCCATAAAATGTGAATTGCTGGACTGAGAACAATTTCAACACCATGTCATATTGTATTTATTGTCACTGTCTCTTTAAATTCAATTCAAGTCAATTTATGTAATTTGGTTAATTGTCTCTCTTAATTGTCTGTCTTTCTGTTTCAAGGTCCTCATGTACAAATCTCGTCAGACTGCATTAGGAGGTCAGCAGTCATCCTGTAATCTGTGACAAAAAGAAACCTCTTAAGAATATTACAGTTTCATTAGTTCTGTAAGAGGGTATGAAGACCTCTTGACCTTGTATAGCTGTACATCTCTCACACACACTTTTCTTTCTTTCTTTCTCTTCTTGCCTAATTTGTATTATTTTTCTTTGTCACACTCTTTACTTTCTCATTCTGCTTTTTTCCACCCCCCCTTTTTTGTTTTCATTTCTCATGGTGGTGGTTAGAAAAGTGAGTAAGCCTAAACCAATTTCCAGTAGTGAGAGCTATTTTTTTAATGTACTCCCTTCACTGTATTTTGATTCTGCAAATAATGAAACAATTGGATGCATTTTTATCTTTTAATAATGATGGCTTTTTGAAGGTCATTTAATAAAGATTTCTGTTCTCAACAAAGTTAATAGTTGCTGTAATTTAAGTTTTATGCCTCTATGTACTGTTTAAATGGTTAAATGGCTCCACTGAACAAGGAATCCCTACAGCAATAATAGATTTAAAGAAATTAAAACAAAGTTAGGTTGTATAACTGACGTTACCAATACATTGAATAAAAGACTGTGGTCTGAAACAAAGAATAATATTTAAGGTTGTTCGTGTGTGTGAATGTGTATGTATGCCAGTGTGCTGGAGTTAGTAAGACAACAGATCAGATCAATAAATTAAGCTGCTCATTATGATGGCCTGCTCTTGCTGGTCATTAAGAAAAACGCATGTAGAATTTGCCACCCTAACCCCTATGAAGTGTGGGTAATTACCACTAATGTATCATCACCTATTCAAGACTGTAACGTTTTGTTTCTGAGGGCTGACAGTCAAACACCTCTGACCCAAATGTTTTATTCATTCATAAGACTCTTATTATTCATTTTAAGCTTATATTTCACATAATTAACAGTTAACCTTTTTTTCATATTAATGTGAATACACTTTTATCATTGCTAACTGTCTGTTAAATGGTGTAATAATATATTTGTGTTGTTCAACAAAATATCACCGTATCACTGTCAGCCCTTCTAAACCTATAGGGTTGTTGTTGTTCTAGATGCATGAGTAGAGTCAGCTTGTTAGGAAAAACAAAGCCAACTTAAATTTGTATTTGTATTTCAACTTACTTACAAACGCAAACTAATATTACAGGCTGGTGCACACACCACTAAGTTATTGAACATTGTCCTTGTCATAAGTCATCAATGTTTTCACTGTTATTTAGGAATATTTGTATAGTGCTTGTATACATGCATGCATGAAAAGTATTAAGTAACCACGTCATTTTAAATTGCCTTCACTTCTGACTTGGCGTTTGGGTGCATTGTGTTATAACAATTCATTCTAATATAAGCTGCTGTTTTGATGTTCAGATTTAAAAAGAAAAGTCTTGAATCTTCAAGTTTAATATTTTTAGAGAAGAGTCACCAGCAAATCATCTAATAGAAAACTGGATTCTTTTTTTCTATATTTTCTAATTAGTCCATGTTATTTTAAGTTAAAACCTCATCATTGTTTTAAGAATAAATCAGTTAAATACATAGAAAACTGACAATGCAATTGCATCTATCCAACACAGAAGACTAGCAGTTTTCCGTGGTTTTAATTTTGGAGTGAGACACAACACTGAAACAACCCTTGTCATTTTTACATTGATTTACTGTAATTACTCTAAGATGCTTCACATCAGTTTGATGACATTCAGCTCATGATTCAAATTCATATGTGCAAAAATTGGTGCATCCAAGATACTGATCGCTTTTTAAAATCTCAAATGGACTACATTTTTAATATAGTGCTTTTCTATTCTTAGCGACTACTCAAAGTGCTTGGTACAGGAACCATTCACCCACACACACATTCATACACTGCTGAGGCTGCCATACACCTGCTCATGAGATAAGCATTCACATACTGATGGCAATTTGGGGGGTCTTGCCCAAGGAGACTTTGACATGGGCCAGGGATTGAACCACTGACCTTCCGAATTGTAGAGGACTGCTCTACCAACTGAGCCGCAGCCGCCCTTTGCTTTACATAGTGAAGAGAAGTTTTAGTGAGTTTGCTTATTTGTTCTGAGTAAAGAAATAAATGTGGTTTTGTTTGTGAAATTATTAATCAATAATACCTAATGATTACCTTTGAGTTGGATATGTTTTGTTAAAAAAAAAAAAAAAAACTCAAAAGGTTGTTCGGAATGTGCATGCCTGGGTAATGCAACAAACAACGTCCAAGTTCAGCTCAACCAGCAAAATGTTGATATTGACACACCAGAAACCAGATACAGGATTAGATCTAACATGGTAATGGAGCCTGCTTACCAACATGCCTACAAAAATAAGAGCATCTCTCTATTTTCCAACTTGCTCCAGAGACTTGTACTGAAAATAATTTAACATATGCTGTTAACTGCTTTGACAAAACCAGCACAGTGTCTATACCCTTATATAAAAATAAACTGCACATATACCTCCTATTAGCCTGTGCATAAACACATGTGCACATTAGGAGACCTCATGTGATATTATGATTCCAGAGGCATCTAACTGCAGTGTTGTGAGGACAGAGGATCATGGAGGGTAATAATGGCTGCATTATTACTCCTCTTATTGTGTCTTAATTAGTGGCATTTAATTATACACTAATGCAGTGAGGGCTATTAAAGACATTGAGGCCTGCTGATCAGGGAATTAAAGCAACACACGCACACACCTACAGGCAAAGGCACACACTTTTCACATAGACACTTTTGTCATTCCACTGAAATTTCAGTTCCCTTTAACTAGGAATCACAGACACCCTGCAGTGTGCGGAAATGTGTGTACGGGGATAAGAGAAAGTGATAGATGAGAAGATATAAACTTTGGAGATCTACATACATGTAGGTGCAATAGAGAAAAACTAGAGAGCCAGCAAAAATAAATTGGGGAAGATAAAGAAAACAGGATAAAATAAGAAGATGATAGGGTGAGGGAGAAGAAGATATGGGTAATCACTATTATATATATTCTGCTCGTTAGCAATGATGCCAAAATAGGTATTAATTCTTCACTCCCACGCCTCTTCTCCACTGGTGCATCTCAATTATTTGTTCAGAGGCTGGTGTGACAATAGTGTCGGCTTTGGGAGCCTTTGGGATGCTAAACAGGGGACAGGAGGTTGAATATAAGTCATTTTCAGTGGGCTAAACCTGGCGCTTTGTGCTGCTGGAGAGGAGAAGCTTCAAAGCTACATTTAAACAGAGCAAACAAAAGAGCAAAACTTGATCCAATCGCCCTGTCTGCTTTTGAAGTTGTGAAGCTGCAGCCCAGATTGTCGGCTGCTCATATCCATCTTATGAAGATCATACACACCACGTGCATCAGCACATATACCCATTGCAGATGTGATTCATGTCATGATGCCCTCACTGTCATGAATGTGTACACATAGTGATGAATTATGGAAGATGATAGCTTGACTTCAACCTAAACATTTAAAGTTTGGCTCAGGCTAAGTTTGTTTTTCACAGTTTTTTTTAGATCTTTTTTTTTCTTCAGATGCATCTCTTGTATTTGGGGGACTCATGTTTCATGTTAAAATGATGAACATTCAATGATCCTCCTGCTAAATTGTTTATATTATTTAAAATACACTTCCCCTGTGATCAATCCGAGTTAATTGTTCAAGAGGGGTTCTTGACTCTTTTCGGGTGAGCCCAGAGTCATAAAAGCTCAAGGGACTTTTATGTCATTATGTTTTGACTCAGTAAAAATGGCCAAATTACTGCATCATCACAGGTTTTATTCTTATCATTATAACTGTATGTCCCATATACAGTTACAGCCAAAATATAGTGTAAATTAAAAAGAAAGGGGATATTAATTTAATATTAAAAATGAGGATCTGTTGCATCTGAAAACTGCTGGCATAGAATAAATAAACGTAGTCATCAATTACACATTTGAGGGAGCAACTTGTGGCAATATATACAGTAACCTGTGCTGTTATTATTTCTTCTTGTAGACAGTGATATGAACACTATACAATATTTATTAATTGTGTGTTTAGAAGCAAATATTAACACAAACTCAGGAAATCAGGAAAATGTAAGTCAATCTTAATCTTAAATAAATCTTAAATTAATGCACTTGAAATGGTGTGGGTTTTTTTTGCATCACATTAACCTAATCTCACTGTAATTTAATATAAAGGAATGCCAGAGTTTAATGAAATGTATCTCAGTTTTGCTTCAATTGTGGTGTGCAAACAGTGATCCACGAAAAACGTTTAATCAAAACGAGTATTTAAATAACTACAACACCAAAGAAGATTCGGTTTTAAGTTCTTTATGAATATTCTCAGATAAATAGTGTTATAATACAAGCATAACATTTTCAATTCACTGCTAAGTAACACACAAAAAAAGTGCAACAGGCCTAATTAAAAAAGCATGAAGGCCTATTCGTCTTTAGCCGAAAGGCCTGCCATAGATTAAAATGGAACAAATAGAATAAGAGCAAAAATATAAACAGAGTTGTTAGTTTACATTTGGAAAGAATTTTAGACTGGTTGTCTCCTAAATCAAAGCTTTCTTTGGGTTCAGCATATCTACTTTTCTGATTGTATTTATCAGTGCCACATTCCAGTATGTGGCAAATGCCCTCACAAATTGTGCAAATAAATTATGATTTCAATCAACATGGGTCTAATGAAAAACTCATTACACAGCACAATGTTAACCTTATTTTTACAACTCTCCTACAGCTGCACTTAACTTAAACGATGATGCTGCTGAATAACAATGCGTTTCTTGTTTGCGTTACTTTTCAAAAATGACCCGCAATTTACCCGGTTAGGACAGCAGGAGAGCCGGGTGTAGAGGGTTGCCTTTCCCTTCCAGCAGATCGCTTTTCTCCATCACTGAGACCGGTGAGCAGAGCTGGGCCGGTCCGGACTGCAGCCCCGTCAGACTGGGCACGGGACCCAGGGATGGGGTGGGTTTTATTGGCACGGGAACGGCGGGCAGGGTTTGCCCGTTGGCATTGTGGTACAGGCCCTTTGTTGACACGCTGAAGGGCGCGTACTCGGATGATGGGGGTACGTGCACGCTACCCATGGACTCCGACAGCATCCCGACGTGCGGCCACATGGAGTTGACCACGCTGCTGAGCTGCGGGGGCACCGGGTAACCCAGGTGGTGCATGACCGAGGTGAGGGGGAGCCCGCTGGCCATCACACCCTTGTAGTCCCGTCCTATAATGTTCTCGATCGCGAATGGGTGTTTAAACCCGCCAGACTGTGCGCAAGTAATGCCCCCGTAACCCTGAAAGTGAGGGAGCCGACTCATTGTGCTTGCCGGGCCGGCTGCATGGTCATGGGGGCCGGATGCTGTGCCCAGCTTGCTGCCCGGGTGGTGGTGGTGATGGTGAAAATAATGCATCATCGGGGAGCTCTTGCAGGCCATATGCTCAGCGCGCAGCACCTTGAAGCGCTTCCTTCTCCTCAGGAAGCTGCCGTTCTCAAACATGTCACCGCAGTCCGGGTGCAGCGCCCAGAAGCTGCCTTTTCCGGGCTGATCAGGCCGCCGAGGGATCTTGATGAAGCAGTCGTTAAAGGAGAGGTTATGTCTCAGGGAATTCTGCCACCGTTGGGTATTCTCTCGATAATATGGAAAGCGGTCCATGATGAACTTATAAATGTCACTCAGAGGCAGCATCTTTTCGGATGAGTTCTGGATAGCCATCGCTGTCAGTGATATGTAGGAATATGGGGGCTTCTGGTCGCTGTAAGAGTTCTTCCCAGGACGAGGCATGACTGGTTACTGTTTAGTAGAAGGATGAATTGTTAAATAAAACAGCCTTTAAAGTTATATTTAAAATGATATCATTTAAGGAGCTAATTTCACAGTTTTCATATCAGTCTCCATCTGAAGGATCTGTTCCAAAGTTCTGAGCCATTAGATTAGAAGCTGGTCAATTTTCGTTGTATCGATTAATACAGTGTAGCCTAAAGGCCCGCTGCTGTCAGGTAAGATCCGTGAGAGGCTCCTGCATCTCAAGAAAGTTTCTTCTGAAGACTTTTCTCTGTCTATTTATGTTCTTGGCGTTGTGCGTAAAAGTCAGTCTGTGCGTAAAAGTTAAGAGGTTCTTTCAGTTTCCTCCGGTTTCCGCGGCGGTTGAAGGATGTGCGGGCCAGCTCACTGTCTGTTCGCTGTCTGTGTGTGGTGTGTGCTCCTCTCCTCTTGTGCGATGCTCCCACTCGCCGAGTGCCGTTTTTGTAAGACCCCCGCAGGTCGCTGGCTCTATTATCTGTTATCCAGACACTTAGGGGACACGTCAGGGGAGAGCAGAGGGCTGTGTGTGTGTGTGTGTGTGTGTGTGTGTGTGTGTGTGTGTGTGTGTGCGTGCGAGAGAGAGAGAGAGAGAGAGAGAGAGAGAGAGAGAGAGAGAGAGAAAGAGAGCGATATGGGTATAAATAAATGAATACAAATTAGGGGTGGGTGCGTTTCAAGACACACGTTTATTTCGTGTTTGCCAATCAAAGCATCCTGCCAGATTGACTGATTTTAAGCACTAAGCCACTGTGTTTAAAGGGACCACTCTTCTCAATATCTTTCAGCAAGTAGCTAACAACTGACCATGACATCTCCTCTGTAGCTGTAACTAACCCTGACCTTTGACCTCTCTGGTAAAAAAAAACAGTCAATCAGTTTGAATGGAACATGCTACATGTTGGGCTCCATTAATTTGCATATAGAGGTGGCTATGTCATAAACATTTCAGAAAGCATACATTGCCTATTTTTAAAATCAAGATGTCTTGTGTTCAGATAAAATGATTGAAATAACCATGACGGAGAATGTGGATTTGAATTGCCAACTTAGCACATTTCAATTGAGAGAAATAAATAGTAAAGAATGGAATATATAAATACAACCTCTTCGTTAAATTTGCTCGACTGCACTTTCAGACTTTGCAAACGATAAATCATGTCTTCCTTTGCGCACAATCATCACTGCGCTACTCCTCCGCTCTCAAATACACAAGCGCGCGCAGACACACAAGCACAGAAAGAAAGAGAGAGGGAGAGAGAGAGAGAAGAGAGAGAGAGAGGGGGGAGAGTGGTTGTTGTTGATTAATTGCTGAAAGGGGAGTCCGGCGGCTGTCTGTCTGTTCAAACACTCTCCTGTGAATCCTACAAGGATGTAAACAAACTTCATCCCCTGCACTGAATTCTGTTCAGTGGAGAACAACAAAAGCTGCTCCCCTTCCGTATATTTTTTCTCTAGCCAGGTGTCATGACTGGGTCCTTGAAGGCTCCTGTCTTCCCTGGTGCCCCGGTGGGGCCCCGAATACATTACAATAATTAAGCCTTTCGTGATTTAGCCTCCTAGGAGAGAAGTCCAACAATGTAATTAAGGGCAAGCTCGCTGTATTAGGTATGAATATTCAAAACTGTGTCAATTAATTAGCCGGTGTATCTCTCCCGTTATGTCTCAGTCCTTCAGCCTACTCAAAAGGTCAACTGTGTCGACGGAGAGCATATTTGAAAGAAATCATGAAATTGCAAGGAAAATCACTTTTTAGTGCCACCTCGTTTTACAAAGAGTGAACATTTATATATTCATGCTAAATGAAGAAAGTCGTTGTGCTTGTGTTTTTGTTTTCTTTGCATAATTGTTTTCCTGGCGCCTGAAAAATGAGTTTTGAAACTCTAAGGCCCTCAGAGGCCAACGCGGGTAAAAGCATCCTCTTTAAACGCCTGGGAAAGATCAATATTAAATCTGTTTTCACAAAGGGGGCCGTTAAATAGACACCGTGGCTGATCTGCATAACAAAATTAATTAGGTAGTCTACGGCAGTCTTCGCCTGCACCCAACTCCTGGACAAATAACTAGTTGTAAAGCACACCTTCTGGGCATACGGAACATATGCTGGAATTATCCTTAATTGACTAATTACATAAATTACTCATTAAGTTTACAGCACATCAATTATAAAAGACGTATCAATTAATTTTGCATAAATTACAAGCGGCACGCTGCACGAAGAGGGCGGCGGAGGGAATGAGGGCCGTCAGGAGGGGGTCTACTCTAAGGTGGAGCGTTTAATGTGTGTGTGTGTGTGTGTGTGGGTTTGGGTGTGTGTGTGTGTGTGTGTGTGTGTGTGTGTGTGTGTGTGTGTGTGTGTGTGTGTGTGTGTGACGGTCGTCTGTTTGTTTCCTGTCTTTAATAATTATTTGTTCAGCTTAAGGGCAAAGATATTCTTTCTCTGTATGCCATTCGCAAAGGGAAAGTGTGTGGGTAATGGCAATTATACTAATAATAATAATCTTAAAGACCTTTCTCCAAGTCATAAGGGGCTCATCGTCGCGGAGAGAGCCATTAAAATCAATTAGCGAGGCCTATTGTTTTTAATGGAAAATTAAACCAGTTTAGGACTGTGGTGCAGAATCTGTTGTGTAATGGGAAATTATTAAGAGGCTCAATACAACAGATCTTTCCATTTCCCCATAAAAGAGCGAGCAAGCAGGAGCATTAACAAAGCTGCAGTGTGTCTGCCTGTTGCCTTCATGAGTTATCTCACTCACCTAAGGTAAAGCTATACCATCATTATTCATCACAGTGGCAAACTTTGTGTACTGAATATAAAGTTTTCAGTCTTGTATTATTCTTAACCTCTCTGACCTCATATACTTCCAGAACAACAATAAGAAAACTGTCACCAGAAAAAATGATTATCCAAAAGTTTTGCAATAGTTTCTTTCTTTTGCCCAAACCTGATGCGTCATTTCGTATTGCCCACCAGTGTCTGCATTATATACATAGAAATATTTGAATTTGCTGCATACTTTTTGTCTGTGTTTAGTCATAAGATACTGTAAATGGGAATGTTACAGGACAAAATAACAGGAATACCTAACAGTACTATGGAATCCAAATCAATAGATTTGCAATCAGTAATGCTTTTTTGAGCTTTTATTGTGACTGTGCCAGAGAGGTGTATATATTATGTAGTATTTCTGCATGTCTAAAAACGACTATACCTATGTTACAGTATATAGTTTAAGTTGTGTACTTACATTATACCATGTTTCCAACAACGTTCAGACCCAGAGAAATGTATATAGTTTAAGTTGTGTACTTACATTATACCATGTTTCCAACAACGTTCAGACCCAGAGAAATGTATATAGTTTAAGTTGTGTACTTACATTATACCATGTTTCCAACAACGTTCAGACCCAGAGAAATGTTGTTTTTATTAATGACATGGGACGTGTTTGGTTGCCTGTCAGTGGCGAAATACAACCTTTGACCCCTCTAGTTATTCTTACTTCCGTGAAAACACAGGAAATACCACATGATCAGAGAGTAATTGTAAATCATACAATGTCAAATAATTATACTCAGTAGCAGTAATACAGCATTTTTTCATTGATTACATGCCACTCTGCAACACAGTAATACAGTAGAGTGTATGTGGTATTTTAATATCGATCCAGCTTACTACAATGTGCTACGTTGACAAGTGGCTCATGCTAATGCTTGGTGGCTAAACCGTACCAGAATGTTTTTGAGGATTTACAGACATTAAAAGCATGGCACCTATCCCAACAACAGAACGGATGAGACACACTTATACATTCCTTTATTTACGGTGCTATCTTGTGCTACATTCTTAATAAAGACAGACAAACAGTTCTTCGGCCACGACACCAACTCCAGGCTTCCTGAATGATAGCTGTCAATCAAGGTAAACTAAGGAGGTCCGTGGGTGAGATCGCCTTGAAAGTGACCAATCATAGGAGGGCCAGTGCCTTCTTGGTTTCCACCTCCAAAATGTCAAAAGTCAGTTGAATTCGGGTGAGCAGAAATCAACTTCGCGAGCAGAGTTTACCTGCGAGAGCATGTATGCACTCAAGGACGCACAGCAGACACTGTGGCTGCTCTGTGGGCGTGCCGCTTAGTTTTATACGTGCAGGTGCAATTCTTTCACTCTCCCTATGTTTTGTTTCACGCTCGCAGCTACCTGTACAACTCTCGATTGTTAAATTGGTGTGCGCAAAGAGTAATATCTGTGTGTGTGAAATTATATAATTTGCTCGTGAGCATGTTTTATCGTGCTTGCGAGACATGACATAATCCTGACGCCATAGAAGACCATACCAGACCCTAGGCGCAGGCGCCTGTGTCAGGCTGAAATCGAGCCGCAATAATGGCCATCTGGAGGTTTCCGGTCCGCTTCGGAGATGCCACCCTCCAATGGCAAAGTAAGTCTCACAGCGATGGGGAGTAACGTTACAACAAACTCCTTTCCCCCCGGTGCTAAAAACATCCAAGAGGGGACCCAGACACGTGAAATTTATTTTGATATTGTGGTTTTAGCTGCTCACTCCACAGCGCTGTGGAGATAGGCTGGCAATGTGAGTCTGTCTGTGAACAGATACATTTTAAATCAGCAATCATGGTTAACAATGAAGACAGCAACTCCCATGATCCCACGCAACTTCACAATGTCATCAAAAGTCTGTGTTTACATCCATTGTTTGGATTGCGAGACCCTGAGCAGCAGAAAATTACATATTGTATGTTTAATATAGTCTCGCTTTGCCAGACCTTCCTCCACAGCGCTGCGGAGGAGGGTCTAGCTAGTCCACACAGAATTCTGGGATGGGAGAAAAACGTGCTCTGGTTTATCGACATTTCTTTAAACTTATCACTATAGTCATGGGTGGCGCTAAGCGCCGGATGGAGCCCCGGTGCCACTGCAAAAAATCCTTGGGAAGGAACTTGTTTTGGTGGAACATGTGTGTGTTCAAAAGTTGTTTTAGTTGTGCAACAGAAAACTCAGATTGGACAGATAGTCTAGCTAGCTGTCTGGATTAACCCTGCAGAGATCTGAGGAGCAGTTAACCATAGTCCTCATAAATCCACCGGAGTTTAAAATTCCAACACAAACGGAGCGGCAACGGAGCAATCCCGGAAGTGGAACGTTGTGAATAGAGACTGTGGTGCTGTTATATTGGACTGCACTGAATGTAAAGTGTTCCTTTAATTTTGTCAAAACACTGAGGGTCTGAATTAGGGCTGGGCGATAGGGAGAAAATCAGATATCACGATATTCTTGACCAAATACCTCAATATTGATATTGCAGTGATATTCTAGGGTTGACAATTGGTGCTTTAAAAAAATATCTTCACATTTAGATTTTAGATAAATAATCATCAGTAATCATAATGTCTAAGTGGGGAAAAGGCAAATAATAGAACAGCTTAAACAGTCTGGTAAGTTCAGAAAAGTACATCACTTTACTGTAATGCAGCCTTTAAAACCAGTAAAATACAACACTTATGTCATATCACGATATTACGATATCCAAAATCTAAGACGATATCTAGTCTCATATCACGATATCGATATAATATCGAAATAATATCGCTATATTGCCCGGCCCTAGTCTGAATATGTTTCATACCAAGAAAAAAAGGCTCAAACACAGTGCCTATATGTAGATGTGCATTGAAGAATTTTAAATAATTATAATAATCTTAATCTTGATTTTAGAGGGTTAGCAAAGTGTTTCCTAACTGTGGACAGTTGCCAAAAAATGCTCCAAAAAAGAGATAAACTGGAATTAAAATGTGCATTATGAAAAGTACAGGCAAATGGACTTGTTAGTGCTAAAGGAATGACACGAAAAGGAAAAGGGTTACATAAAAAGAATGTGGGACCAATGGATACTTCAAAACCCAACATTTAAGCTAACCTAGAAACAACTACTAGCTCAGCGTTCCAACATCCGCAGTCGCAGACTGATATCACAACGAGAGATTTACGAGGTACAACAAAGATGCTCTGGCAAGGGGGGGCCAGGACGCAAGGTCAGCTGAGAGATGTCACCATCCGAGGTTGGGTACCAAGCCCCAAGAACAGACAGGCTTACACAAGGATGCGGAAAGGGGAATTCTTTTTTTAAATTTTTTTATAAGAGTTTTATTTTAAAGATTGTGACTGGAAATCATATTGATTATGTCTGGCTTGACTCTGGACTGAGAGTGCAACACACATTAATGCCTCCATTAGTGTAAGATTAGAGTATCACTATCTTCACCACATATGAAACCATGACATATTTTATCCTTATATTGCCTATTTGAGTTCACTGTTGATTCGAATGAATGTGGTACTGAACTAAAAGCCATTGACAGTAACAGTCAAAAAAGTACACACACACACACTTATTCATGTGTGTTTTGAGTATTACTGTATGTGTAATGTATTAATATGGGTTCCAGTGTTAAAAGTTTAGTATATTAGTTTATAATGTCGTGGACAATCCCGCAATTAACAGTAAAGGAGAAGCTTTAGCCTCTACAGCTAATTTCCAGCTGTAGTCCCCGGCCAGTTGTCAATTGGCATTGACACACACACATATATACATACACACGCACACATAATTATATATATATATATATATATACACATACACACACACACACACACACACACACAGTGGGGCAAAAAAGTATTTAGTCAGCCACCAATTGTGCAAGTTCTCCCACTTAAAAAGATGAGAGAGGCCTGTAATTTTCATCATAGGTACACTTCAACTATGAGAGACAAAATGAGAAAAAAATCCAGAAAATCACATTGTAGGATTTTTAATGAATTTATTTGCAAATTATGGTGGAAAATAAGTATTTGGTCAATAACAAAAGTTCATCTCAATACTTTGTTATATACCCTTTGTTGGCAATGACAGAGGTCAAATGTTTTCAGTAAGTCTTCACAAGGTTTTCACACACTGTTGCTGGTATTTTGGCCCATTCCTCCAAGCAGATCTCCTCTAGAGCAGTGATGTTTTGGGGCTGTCGCTGGGCAACACGGACTTTCAACTCCCTCCAAAGATTTTCTATGGGGTTGAGATCTGGAGACTGGCTAGGCCACTCCAGGACCTTGAAATGCTTCTTACGAAGCCACTCCTTCGTTGCCCGGGCGGTGTGTTTGGGATCATTGTCATGCTGAAAGACCCAGCCACGTTTCATCTTCAATGCCCTTGCTAATGGAAGGAGGTTTTCACTCAAAATCTCACGATACATGGCCCCATTCATTCTTTCCTTTACACGGATCTGTCGTCCTGGTCCCTTTGCAGAAAAACAGCCCCCGGATCAAGGGAGATTATTAGTGGTCTTGTATGTCTTCCATTTTCTTATAATTTCTCCCACAGTTGATTTCTTCACACCAAGCTGCTTACCTATTGCAGATTCAGTCTTCCCAGCCTGATGCAGGTCTACAATTTTGTTTCTGGTGTCCTTTGACAGCTCTTTGGTCTTGGCCATAGTGGAGTTTGGAGTGTGACTGTTTGAGGTTGTGGACAGGTGTCTTTTATACTGATAACAAGTTCAAACAGGTGCCATTAATACAGGTAACAAGTAGAGGACAGAGGAGCCTCTTAAAGAAGAAGTTACAGGTCTGTGAGAGCCAGAAATCTTGTTTGTTTGTAGGTGACCAAATACTTATTTTCCCGAGGAATTTGCAAATAAATTCATTAAAAATCCTACAATGTGATTTTCTGGATTTTTTTTTCTCATTTTGTCTCTCATAGTTGAAGTGTACCTATGATGAACATTACAGGCCTCTCCCATCTTTTTAAGTGGGAGAACTTGCACAATTGGTGGCTGACTAAATACTTTTTTGCCCCACAGTATATATATATATATATATATATATACATATATATATACACACATGCATATACACACACACACACTTTTTAAGAAAGTAAAAAAAGAAAAGAAAAGGGTACTAAGCAACAGTTGGTGACATTGAAGAACGGTTTGTTTATTGCTAAGGCCATATGGTCAAAATTAAATGATTTAATAATAATGTATAACAATAACTTATTTCACTAGTAAATTGCTGTTGAACGACAAAAACAACCACCAGATGGGAAAAGGACATTTACAATAACTTCAAATGCACCATGAGGCTGTAGTTTACCAGTTTCATTGAACGCACCGTCTGTGTTGTTTCTCCGACGGCAGCTGCAGATTGTTACATACCGGTGTTGAATCCTCTACAGTAAAACACAGTCAAACTTTACACCGTTTAGCGTTAGCTGTCAACATTTTAACCGTGTTTAATCCAGCTACTAGCTAGCGGTAGGCTAACGTTAGCTGCTATCGAGTATAGTGTTAACTAGCTAGCGGTAGGCTTATGTTAGCTGCTGTCGAGTATAGTGTTTAATTTGCGTCACGTGCAGCGGTGTTTGTGTTTCAGAGCATCAGAGAGAAGCGCAGACATATCAGTGGCACCAGATTTCGGTAGACAGGGTTGGCAGGAAGAAGATTTTTACAAGTAAATGTTCCAATTAATGATCTAGGAAGCACATTCTCGTCTCCCTCCTTCATTTTACAGTCCAATGGTGGCTAGAATGGCTCCGGGTCAAACGTCAATATGGAATGGATTAATCTGCGTGATTTTTTTTAATGCGTTATTTTTTCTCAGATTAATTAATCGAAATTAACGCGTTATTTTGACAGCCCTAATATTATATATATATATATATATATATAGATATAGATAGAGAAATCAAGTGGCACCCTGACAATGCCTTGTCCATTTTAAATATTAAAGTTTCATGGCTGACTTTTCTCTGGTTGTTCCTGACATGGTCGTCTTTCACATTAATTAAAGTGCTTCCTGCCTCACACACACACACACACACACACACACACACACACACACACACACCAGAAAGGCATTGCAGTGCACTTTGATTCTGGCATTGGTTTTGATCATATTGCGGCAAAATGGAAAGAATTTGTGAAAATTGCGGGAGTGTGAGGGTGCTGAAATCAACACTCAAACCACTGGCAATGAAAGGGTGCTGTCCGTGGTCCTGGAGCACTACAATTTATCATTCACGTTTTCTCATTGGTAGACGCTGAGGCATAGGCTACGCTACGGTATAGGATAGGTGTGTGTGTGTGTGTGTGTGTGTGTGTGTGTGTGTGTGTGTGTGTGTGTGTGTGCTCCCTACCGCAGGGAGCGCGGTTGAATCACCGAGCGCGCCTCCGTCGGATCTCCTCTTCCTGCCGTCACACCCACTGCTCGCTGTTGTGGGTTCGCCCCGTAGAGAAGGGGAGGACCGACGGCACACACAGCAGCAGAGAGTGCTGCAGTGCGAGCGCAGCGGGGGAATCGGAAGCGGAGGGGGAAAAACACACACACACACACACACACACACACACACACACACACCATCAGCAACAGCCTTATTGCCGAAACTTGGTCTAAGGAGAGATCTGCAGCGACGCCGTAGCAACACAGGCCGGCATGGAAGAGTATTTGCGGAAGGTCCAGAGCAGACTCGGGGTGAGTTGAGAGCCTTCAGCGGCGTTAACACCAGGTTGTGGGTGTAATGAATGAGACCATGACAGGAAGGCATATATTGCTGTGCTACAGGCTGCGTTACTGTTGCTGAAAAAGCGCACGGCAAAAGCCTCTCACGTTTATCGGTCCCCCAAGCACCTGTAGCTCGACATTATGACAGTAGGCTACAGGGGATGAGCTCGTTGTGTTTACAGGAACATCAGTGTGTGAATTTGAGGTGTTGAAAATGAGGAGCTTATTTCTGATAAGGGGGAGGCATGACATCAACAAGTTTAGCCAGAGGTGTCTTCCCTGCTATCTGGTTGCTCTGCAGATACTGACAGCTGATTTACATTTAATCCCGGACTGAATATTGGTTCACACATAAAAAAGCCTCATGCAAATACTAAACAACCTAATTTATATAGACTAAATGACTGTGGAACCTTTGGGGCACAACCATATTGTTATAGATCATGGATATGTGGTTCAATTCTTTTTACATTTCTGTATACAGTCTTGGTCTGTGTACATTTAGTCTGCCAGGAGTGCCCTGCAACACTTGCACAGACGTTCACATCAGGGAGCCTTTCATGGATGATGTAGCCTACATGCCTTTGGGCTATGGGCTGTAGGGCCATAAAAACAGCTCTTTCTATATGTGCTTGTTTAAATGGCATGACCATATTATCAGTTGCAGTGCATGGCCATGACGGTATCTTTCAAAGGTTTTGAGCTGTAAACACATACAGTATATTCTCACCTGCTACAAAGACTATTTGTGATGACTCAGTGCCCAGTTGATATTGGCTACACTTTAGGCATTTATATTTTGGCTGAGTTGTTTAATTTCTCTGATGAGTATAGAGTATAGAACGTTCCCAATGTCAGAAGTTAATCAGAAAAAGTCTGCCGGCCACTGAAGAGCACACACACTATTGTTCAGTGACTAATTAATAGTAATGATTTAGCTGTTTTGGTTATTGAGTCAACTTGGTGCTGTTTTTCATACAGGCTTGTAATTGCTTTATGCTCTCAATTAATGATATTTTCAGCCATTCAGAATATTCTGTTTATTCATGTAAACAGGTGTCTGTCGGCACAATACAAACATGCATATGAACAGACTGCCTGGAATTAAATTTAAAGAGGATAAGAGCTTTTATCTGGGATTTACTTCACATAAACGTAGGGGCTGAGGAAAAGAGAAGATCAAAGAAGCAAATCCGCAGATCAGAGAACAGCAGGGTAATTGAGTGATAAGGAGGGCAACTGATGAGTGTCATCGAATTTGCAGGTAAAGTGTAATACATGTCATGATTATCAACCATTTCTGTCTCATACGCACGGACACACACACACGTGCACACACACACACACACACACACACACACACACACACACACACGTTATCTCTCTCTCCCAGCTCTCCAATATAAACTTTGATGATTCCCTATTTTGCTGACCACTCTCTGTCACTCTCCCTCTCTCTCTCTCTGCTCTCTGTATGGCCACCGTCCAGAACATCCATACCTCTAATTGGCCGGGCTCTTAGTGCTTACTGAACCCATCTTTCTTTCATACTCAGTTTTTCTCTGTATAGCTCCACAGCTCTCCCTCCTTCACTCTCCCATCGTTTGGCATAGAGCTGAAGTAATGTGCTGAGTGGACTTCTACCATCTGTCCTTCTCAGTCTGCACACGCACACACACACACACACACACACACACACTTTGTAATTTTCAAATCCTGTGTGTAAGGTGCGCCAACGTTACAATTTATTCCAATAAATCTCTACTACAACACATAATAGGTGAGATGTAAAACAAATTGCTAGATAAAGGAGGTCCAAATTGCCTTAACTGCCTTTCTAGTCACTCCTGCTGTGAAAACAAAGGTTGGCTATTGAAAGTACAATTATTTTAAAATCATTTATTAGAATGACCGAACCAAAAGGAAAAGGAAAAAAGAAAGCATGGACTGAAATGTTCTTCGTCAGAATATTGATACCATCTCTCATAAATTACTGCTATGGAGTCTAAATCTTCTTACGTAAAACATTTACTTTTTTCTTTGTGCAAAGAACATGGTGATTTGTTCACTGAGCATATTCCACACAAATCACTAACTGTTTTCTTCTTATTTTTTAATACAAATAGTGTAAATTATACTCAGCCCAGGTCCTTCCTGTGTTTTTTTGTCTCTTTGCCTGTGTTACAGTAAGAGGGTTTCCTCTGGGTGCTTCAAGTTTGTGTCCAGAGACATGCAGTCAGTCGAGATGTGTGTGTGTGTGTGTGTGTGTGTGTGTGTGTGTGTGTGTGTGATGGACTGGTGACTTGTTAACAGTGTTTCCTTGACTTCAATCTAATGTGCTTGGACAGGCTCCAGTTACTCAAATGGGTGCAAACACCAGATATGTAAACATCTACTGTTTCAAAATACATTTAAAGGTTTTACGGCCTCATAGCTTTTATACATGGAAAAATTACTGTCAGCGAGTAAATCTCCTCATCTCAGAGTGATATTTGGCTGAATATACAAATTGAGGCAGCAGGGCATCTAAGAGAGGCTTCTATGGTGAGAAAGGGGAAAGAGCTGAGAGGGAGAGCACTCCGATTGAAGGATATCTGATGGCCAATGCGCGCGCACGCACACACACACACACACACACACACACACACACACACACACACACACACACACACAGCCTTTTCTCTCTTGCTAATGCATGGCTTCCTTTCTCTGGCTATATAGTATTGATTTATTCTCCTTTTCTCCCTCTCTCCAATGAAGGGACTGGCTGCAGACCTCCTTCCCTTATCCTTCTCTCTCTGACACACCTTCTCCTCTTTCCTCTTCATAGTGTTCTCTCCCTTTCCACTTTTTGCCTCTCATTTTCATTTCTTCTTATCTAATTTCTTCCTCCTTTCTCTTTCTTCTCCCTATCACATTTTTTCACCTGTCTTTCCTCTATTTTTTTTTCCCTTGTTCATTTTCCCAAACTCCTTTACATGTCTGATTCATCAATCTGCTGCCAATACCTACATTTCAGCTCCCCTTTTTCCATAAGCCTCTTCAAACTCATTGCCCTCTTTCCTCCAATCTCACTCCACTCCTTCCTCTCTCATTCTGAGTCTAATCAACAGCCTTTAACCTCTCTCTTCTCCTCCCTCTCTGTGCTTCGGGCTCTCATTTCATTTATCCATCTGGCTCTATGAATCTGGTAAGGCCCTATCAGGACTGGACTGGGGCAAAAAAATCAGCCCTGGACTTTTGAGACCCAGACCAGCCCACCATAATCAGTTGGACACCAACCGTCCTTGCACTCCCCTTCAACAAATGTACATACAAGCAGGATTCAATGTTAGCACCATTTACCAGTCAAATGCTGATAAAATAAATGCAACATTTTAAGGTTCACTAGCCATTTGGCTGGTGGACAAAAAGTTAATTTTGACCCCTGCATACCAGCCCTTAATACTCTTACTTAGCTGAGTGGTAGGTAAGAGAGTATGATAATGTACTGACTGATTCAAAAATGCTGCCTGGCTCCTGATGGCAAGATGGCTAAAGGTTGAGGGTAGAGCCTGGGTGTCATCAATATGTCTTGTATAGTAAATAAGTGACAAGTCTGTAAGTTAAACTAAAGCTGCAGCTTGTGTTATAGTGGAATGTGGATAAATCAGAAAGTTATAGTACTATGTTTGCAAGTGCTTTAGCTTGCTAATACATAACTAACATTAGCTTACTAACAGCTAACTTGTCCTCTGATAGACAAAAGGTGCTAAAATCATCGTTTGACATCCTTAAATCTCATGTTTTTAGCTAGCTAGCTACCGGCACTTTGTGGAGTTACTTTCGCCACCGGTGGGGGCGGGACTCAAATGTGCTCCCTCTTTATGGTAGGATGGAAGTGGGCCATAGCGGGATGTGATTGGCCAGTGTTCAGGCGTAGCACAAAATCCTGGGCCCTGTAGAAAGGCATTTTCTATGGGCCCCTCCCCGCATCCACCTATTCATTTCAGCATCTTTTAAGTCCCTTCTCACACGAGGGCCCTGGGTACTCAGTCCCCCTTTTCCCCCCAGTCCGACGCCCCTGGTTCAGATGAGAAACAAACCAGTGGGCCAATCATGTGAACTCTCTCCTCTCTGTGGGCCAGTCGGTCAAAGACCAAGGATGTGAATGGCCTGTGTTCATATGAATGACACATAAGTGGGCCAACGATGTGATCTCCCTACTCCCGATGGCTAATCCATGCCTGGGCCCTATGAACAGGAACAAGACACCAACTCCATTCCATATGCATAATAATCAGTACTTTATTCCCCGTCTAGTCCCAGCATTCAGCTCCATCAAAATCACCGGCCTCCATTGTATATTTGACAAAACAAATGTGCACACCATAAGATTGTTTTTCTACTTTCAAGGCAGCCGTTGAAGCCATTTTGTCAATAGTCAATCAATCACAGTTAACATTTAGTCGTCTTTGTATTTAGATGGATAGCATGGAGCTGGCTTGTAACTTACTCACAATGTATTTTCATTTGATAGCATCTGGCCAGCTGCAGATTGTCCACAAGGGAAAGCTGTTCAGTCACCAGCAAACCATTTGTACATGTAAACTGCAATTCAAATATAGGACAGGAAGATGCAGGGAATGCAACTGCATTTTTCTCACAAACATTATGTGCTTTCATTTAAACAAGAAGAAGTAACTATAGGCCAAATTGTTCACTGTGATAGGAGGAACTAGTCTTCTTTGAAAAATGGAGCACTGTAAAGTATGCAATTTGTGGCTAGCAAGTTTGAACGTTTTGGTAAAGATTTCTGGTCACAAAACTAACCGCCTATGTCTGATTCCTGAATAACTTTGCCAAATAATTTTAAGAGGGTAAACCAAAAAGTGTATGAAGTTGTCAAACTCATACCACTTCAAATACTCACTCAACAGTCCTGATGGGCTTCGATCAAAGTTATTTTTCAATGCCACAAAGCCAACGTATTGTGTGTTAGCTTAAGTTGGAGGATACACTGAGCTTGTGGCTGTAAGGTTGTTTTGGGCAAGAATCAAGCCAGGAAAGATGAATGGTCAAGGCTTCCTACTGGCCTTTTTCTTTGTGTAAACTTGCTACTTCCCCTCCAATCAGCGCATCCTACAAGCCCATTAAGATGAGCTACAAATAGATGGGATATTCATTGTATCCACATTTTGCTGCTTGATTAATGGTGCAGGCTGCGGAGCAGGCTTGTACTAGTGGTGAGTCAGCTTATCTGTTTTAGATAAAACATTACAGATTGACACAGAACACCCATTGCAAGATGGGAATGGGTGAGTGTGATATTGTGTGTTTCCTCTCACTTTCAGTAAGTATAATGAATGAGGATGCATGTCATTAAAGAGGAAGCCTTTGCTAATTTCTGTTATGATGTTTTGAATTCCTAAAAATATTTTTATTTTCACAAAGATTAATGTTGAATGTCCAGAGACTTGACCTTTGGGTGTGTGCACCCATTTAACTCTAGGTAAATAACTGTATTAATTAAATACCAATGCTGGAATGCCATATTAAAATCTAATACCAAGAGTCACAGTCAATAAATGAAGGGAGAAACCTAATTTTCTGCACAGAGATGAATGCTTAATCTCTGTAATGGAGCTGCCATTAATGTCCACTTAACCTAAATGAGGAGTGTTTGTCTGCATTGTTTAGTTAAATTAATGGGACTCATCACTTCTCTGATACAGCGTGTTACTCTGAGTTTCCAGTGAAAACGTTTCTCTCGCTAATTTCGACCAATGCTTCACTGTTACAAATTATTTTGCCTCTAGTGAAGTGCATATTGAATATTATTCTCTTTCAAGCATTAGCTAAACCTTGCAGCACCATGAATTCATTATTAATGCATACAGTTGGTTTCATATAACACAGTCATGCTGGCTTAAGGAGTTTCAAGTGAAACTGTTATATCAGATATCAAATCAAACAATGATGTACAGTACTGTCACCTACTTCCATTGTTGGATGTTGGAGAACAAAGAAATTAAATATCACTGAATGATGTCTTGTCAAGCATATTTAGAAATGAAGAAGCCAACAATTTGTTTATGTATTATGTGTTTCCAGGCATTAGAGGATCCCATCCATGCTGTTTTAGGTGGACCGGAGCCAGATGTTGACACTGTGGCTGCAACACTGTGCATAGCACTACACCTCAGCCAGGTAACATGAATTCTATCTCTTAGTGTGCAGGTGTTTCTACGTGTTTCAGACGGTCAAAGTTTTCAAAGGTTAAAAGGCCATATACAGTAAGGCACATGTCCTACCAGTGCTTGGTAGCAGCTGGAAGTTGAGCCAACTCTTATGAAGTGAATCTATATTATCAGCCCTCACTTTAGAAACTTGTGCTGTGTCTATACAGTATATACTACGTACTTATTGTGATAGAATACTGTTTTAGCAGTTAGTATCTCCAAAATCATGTAGATGTTCATTGATATGCTGTATCACCTAACCTTTTAAGCAAACTGCGGCATATGAATCAGGTATCCATTTGCTCCTCCTACAATATGTGTCCTGTCCCCTATTGAGCTGTTTTGTCCCTCGATACCCTGTCGAACAGTCGGCTACTAGCAACTGCATGGAGGGGGGGGCGGTGCGTGGTCACGGAAGGCTTGTATCATGTGGACGCGCCAACAGTTTTGTTGTCATTACTTACAATTCCTCATGGGGGCGGCAAAAACTACACACTATAGCTTTAACAATTTAATTTATTCAAATAAAACATACTAATTGCTTAACTTTGTGGGAACATCAGATTCCAATTCTGTTTTTAACTTACTATGTGTGTCTGTGTGCTCCAGAAGGAAACGTCAGGTAGGGTGTGTGTGCCAGTGCTGTGCCGCCGGCGATGTGACGTTACTTTGCCCGGGGAGACGGTGAGGTATCTGCGGAAGGTGAAAATTTGTGAGAGCTCGCTGCTGTGGAGAGAGGATGTAGACCTCATGAAGCTTCATCACATCGGAAAACTCTCCCTCACACTGTTGAGAGATGGACTGCTAGATAGGTAAACACACTCACATATGCAAAATATTTTAAAGCACAAACACCAGGTCAGTTTGTAGATAACTTCAGTTAATCTTTAACTGCTTTATAGATGAGATACCAGGGAAGTAATTAAAATCTTACCTGAAAAAGACGGTTCAGTGACACACACACACACACACACACACACACACACACACACAGTTGGTTTTGGCTCAGAAGACTATTTGTTGATGCAAAAATGAGATTGAAAGTATGTTTGGGTGTGCATTTCTGGCCTGTGTGTGTGCATCACTCATGACCCAAAGGGGAGTTGTATTTATGCAAATGCCTCACAATCATGGCTCCTTCCCCTGCAGCCATCCATATCTCCCTCACCCCCGTCTTCTCCTATCCTAGCTCTGAGTACCACACCTTGGAGTCCAGCATCCTGCGAGTGGTCCATCATGATGGGCAGCAGGACGCAGGGGATGATGGGGCATCGTCCGTGGTGACGACAGTCGCCGGGGAGATTCTTCAAGAGGCAGCAGAGCACATCGGAGCAGCGCTGGGGGAGACTCTCGGAGGTGAGGGAGGCGCAGGCGCCCCCCAGGGGTGTGTAATGGGGCGATGAAGGAGGACACACACAAATCCCCTGACATGACTCGCTTAACACCCACCAGGAGAGATGGAGAAAGAGAGAGATGAGGGGTGGTGAGTGTGAGTAAGGAAGAGTGCCGAAAGACACACAGAGTCCTGTAATGTGACTCTTTTATTTAAGTTAGTTTAGTCTGTTGAGTTGTTTCTGTTCTGTCAGGTCATATTTTTTCCACTTATAAGAAAATTGTTACACAAAATCAAAGAGAAATCACTTAATGTTTTAAATGGATAAAAGGCAAGACAATAATAGAGAAAATAGTAAAAGGTAGAGAGCGGCCGAGAACAAAACGTGTGTTTCTACGTGTGTACTGTGTATGAGAGTCTCACAACAGAGTGTGTGTGTGTGTGTGTGTGTGTGTATCTGTGTTAGCTTGGGTACAATAATATTATTAAGTAATAGCATACATTTTATACTAGATGGTTTACTGCAATTAAAATTACATCAGTTGAACTCTACTTAGGGTGACTTCACAAATACTTGTGTCTGATCAACAAAGAGTAGTAAATTTGCAGTGTGTGTGTGTGTGTGTGTGTGTGTGTGTGTGTGTGTGTGTGTTGTTAAGTCAGTTACAGCCTGCCAAACAGGTACTCAAGTTGTCAATGTTCAGCAGCTGTGTGGAGGTTGGGCAGAAGACATGAGTGATCTCGGTTCAATAACACTGCTACTTTTCTTCTCTGCCGTCTCTCACTGTGATTTACAGAAAGACGAACAGATAGAGAATGGTCAGATAGAGAAAAGGTGAATTAAGGATGGAGTGAAAGTTAAGTCGAGAGACGCATATAGAAAAAGAGAGATGATTAGAGTAGGAGAGTGATGTACTGTGTGTAGTCCAGTTCTAGTATTTCTCTGTGAGAGCTCTTTGGACAGTGCATTTTCAGGAGAGTTCAGTAGCTCAGCTCAATTCCTGATCTTCATAAACTCTGTTTAAAATCAAATGTTATCAGAGGACATATATAACTTTTTATCAGTTTATATACTGAACTGGCCATTAGCTATTTATGGCTAGTTTAGCAACATTTCAGCTTTTATTTACAGTAAATGTACAATGTATAGTTGTACTGTATATTTTCTACAAACTGCATATATTTTTGAGTTGTCTTGATTAAAATGAGACCAATAGGAAATATTTGGTGGAGCATAAAAAGCAACAAATTGTAAAGACTTGAAGTAGCTCACATGACCAATGTCCCAAATGTTGCTCTTGCCTTTCATTAAATGTGATGATTTACTAACTATTGTGGTACCTCAGTGATGGCACTGTGTACATATAGTGTAAAGTCTAACCTTACCAGATTTTCCACACATAGTTTCACAAAAACAACACAAAAAGTTAATTTTCTTTTGTTATTGAACCAAGACTGAACGTACATGAACTTATGAAAAAGAGCCAGAGTGTGCATCCTGACACACCCAAATGTGTTTGTGTGTTTATGTGTCCACAGAGGCCTTGCAGCTGCAAAGTGAAGCTTTGTGGATCAAACATGGCCATCGGTCAGCACAACTGGAGGAGCTCATGAGATCCTTGGAGCATTGGAGTGATGTCACTGCAGGTCAACATGATGCAGCGAAGCTACAAGGTGCATATTCTTTTATTATTTATTTTATTTACCTTTATTTAACCAGGAAGAGACTCATTGAGATTAAAAATCTCTTTTTCAAGAGTGTCCTGGTCAAGACAGGCAGCAGTACAAACACACGTACATACAAACACAAACTACACAAAAACACTAAAAACATAAAACAACTGAAACAGCAAATCCCTCAAAGTCAACCACAATCCTAAACACATTAGGCAAAACATCTACAGCCAGATGTGGCTGCCTCCAAGTCAATCAACATCCTCTTAAAAGCGATCAATGAGACCAGCTCATTAAGTTTCATGGATTTCTGTAACTTGTTCCATATAGAGGGAGCAGCAAACTTAAACGCCTTTTTCCCCAGTTCAGTTTTAACCTTTGGAACAGACAGAAGGAAAAGATCCTGGGAACGAAGATTGTAAGTCCCGATACTATTTAAACTGATAAAGGTCAGAAGGTAGGATGGAAGTAGACCTAAAATAGCCTTGTATATGAAGATATACCAGTGTTGAAGTCTCCGTCTTGATAGAGAGGGACATCCAACACGTTCATACAGTTCACAATGGTGAGTGAGGGCTTAAAAACCAGTGATGAACCTCAGAGATCCATGGTATAGCTACAGTGTCCAGTGCATGTAAACTTTGAGACAAAGCATGCATGTGTAAAACATCTCCATAGTCAAGTCAAGTGGCAGCAACCAGCCTCTTTCTAGATTCGAATGAAAGGCAGGATTTGATTCTGAAATAAAAACCTAGTTTAAGTTTTAATCTTTTTGCTAGCTGCTGAATATGAAGTGTAAAAGAAAGAGATTCATCTATTAAAATACCAAGATATCTGTACTCAGAAACACATTCAATCTTCGTATCCTGGGAAGTGAGGATTGAAGGCAGGTTTGATTTGGATATTGAATTTGAAAAAAAGCATGACTTATGTTTTTTCAGCATTTAAAACAAGTTTTAAATCATAAAGATTCTGTTGAAGCGTGTTAAAAGCAAGTTGTAACTGGGAGAGGGCCTGGTCTGGGGTGGGTGCTGAGCAATACAGTACAGTGTCATCAGCATAAAAATGAAATTTTACATTAGACACATTATGATCAATGTTATTGACATAGAGGATGAATAGCAGTGGCCCCAAGACTGACCCCTGAGGCACTCCTTTCATTATTCTGAGATAGCGAGAAGTGCTGCCCTCCGCCTGCACACACTGAGTTCTGTCTGTAAGGTGATTAACAAACCAGCTGACAGTGTGCTCAGAAAGTCCAGCCCTACACAGTCTGTGCTTAAGCACTATGTTGTCCACTGTATCAAATGCCTTAGAAAGGTCAATAAAAAGGGCTGCACAGTGCTGCTTGTTGTCCATGGATTCAATAAAGTAATTTAAAACCTTAAGAGCTGCCGATGTTGTACTATGTCTTTTTCTAAAACCAGATTGGAAGTCAGATAAAACATTATTACTGTTAAAAACATCCTTTAATTGATCACTATTTAAATTAATTGATCACTATTTAAAGAATCCTTTAATTGATCACTATTTAAACACGCAGAGCGGCTTTAATTTAACACAGAATAGTTTATACATAGAAGCAAGAGAGATGGGGTGACATACAACCCATCTCTCTTTGGTTATATGGATTGTGTCTTAATGATATAGAACCTCTGTGTTCCTTCATACAATGCAATAATAATTGTACAGTGCTCTACCATCCTCATCATGTTGTCATCTTATACAGCAGGACACACCAAATTGTGGTATAAAGCAAATAACAGACAATACAGGTGAAGCTGTAATAGACCTTTTTATGGCAGACATTTTGAGTTGTTATACTAGGAAAAGCACCTAATAAAAAATTAATGATGGCCCCATTCTTTTTATGTGTCCCAGTGGCCCTGAATTTGGTTGCACCCGCTATTTGTAAGTTCTTTCTAAGTTTAACTACAAGCTAGTTTCAAACTACTAAGTTACTAAACTGGGGTTGCACCACTTAAAGTTAAGAAATGTCGGAACTGGTAAATATTTTGGCAATGTAAAAACCGTCTGCTAGGAAACATCTGTAGTAGTCCAATCAAAAACAATCAACAATGTAGGCTAAAACAGGAAGTCTCTGTAGCATCACCATAGATGTATTGTAAGAACTGGATACCGGACTCAAAGATGGCGCCCACTCACTTGAATAAAAATTGCTCGCCGAGACATTATGATTCCCACTACTTTTCTTGGCAAGACACTTTTCTTGCAGAGTGGTTAGGCAGATGGTTGAGGTTAGGCATTGACCTTGAGTGGTTAGGGTCAGGAGCCCCATTGGTCAGGGGATAGGACCTTAACGCGCAAGCATGGACGCCAGGCCAATCCTGTCTTGCCAAGAAAAGTAGTGGGATTCATAATAACGCCTTGCTGAGTGCATAAACCACAATAGTTTTTAGCTTTTGGGTTTGCTTCCGTATTGCGTGGCCTACTGCACACTGCACACTGTGTTTCTCCTGCTCCACCCATGCGTTCCCGTTCAGCCCATAAGGTTTACATTGGGATGACATCACACACATAAAAATAGCTTTTCTAGGGTCTGGAAAACCTCTACAAATATAAAATCATTATGGATAAAAAAATTAATAAAACACAAAAAGTGTTAATTGACCATTGCAGTTTTAAGGTGCAATATGTAATACTGACAGCTAGTGTTTAAAATAGTTACTGCAGTACAAATTCCAAATACTGATGAGAGTTGTCTCCCCCGCCCCCTCCTCCCCAGACTCGAAGTTCAAAGAGGTTGCCAGTCTGAGACCGCAGCATTTGTTGCTAGACGCTTGTCTCCCATAGCCAGACAGTACTTCACAGCACAGCGGAGTAGCTAACGTTAGATGCTGTCATAAAAGCCCGTGCTCACGCGGCGCTCTGTACCCAACTGACAGACATACTTTTTCGGCTTAGAATTACAGTAGGAACCGCTAAAAACACAACTACCTTGCTGTCCTCTCCACCCGACAGACAGACACACTTCCTAGGCTTAGAATTACGGTAGGAACCGCTAAAAACACAACAATCTCCGCATCCTCTGCACCCAACGGACAGACACACTTCATTGGTTTAGAATTACAGTAAGAACCACAAAAAATAACACTACCTTGCCGTCCTCTCCAGCTGACTGAACACACTTTATTGGCTTAGAATTACGGCAACAATCACTAAACACCCTGCAAACTTACGGTCGTCTCTTTCCGATTAACAGCCCCCCTTTCTTGGCTTAAAATAACTCACCGTTGTCGGCTACGGCCGCTGAACAGGCTACACGTTGTAAACAGCCGTGGCCCGCTTGGATGGTCCTCCTGTAACGTTAGCAGTTAGCAGGGTTAGCATGGCAGCGTTAGCCAGGACCAGTCGGGATCACTTTACTGGCTGTGTCTCAATTGTTTTTGCGAGTAACCACCTTGGGTACTCTAGCTATATAATTCAATGTGAGTACACACATTTTGAAATGACATAAAATGCCCATCCCTTGTAGCCGTGATAAATTAGCCTGAAGCTAATGTTTACCTGTTCAGGA
This sequence comes from Sander vitreus, assembly GCF_031162955.1. Taxonomy (NCBI): domain Eukaryota; kingdom Metazoa; phylum Chordata; class Actinopteri; order Perciformes; family Percidae; genus Sander; species Sander vitreus. The sequence goes on along the minus strand of NC_135859.1, from coordinate 17,960,232 downwards.
GGAAATTAGCCAACTCTGTGTTCTTTTGGACTCTAAGCTGTCTCCATCTTTCAAATACATCTCCAATATTTACCAGGGGTTTGTTACGTCTCTGGTCACGCAACTGTTAGAAACATGCCAGTTTGATTTTAAGTCGGGTAGAATTTTTCTCTGTTGATCCCGTTCGTTTTGTTTGCTGCTTTCATGGCTGTACTAACGTTACAACTGTAGCACGCTGGGTTTAAGTTTTTACAGGTATATCTGGCAACCCGGCCTGGCTGTCAAACTGGGCAGTTGATAACAACACACAGGCCAAAACACAAACAGAAATTCCATCACGAAATGTAAATTTCAAAAGGAGAAAATACTGGCATTAGCATTGTTGTCAGAAAAGATAGTATTTTAACTTAGCATGTTTCCTTAATATCTGATGATACACTGGGGTCATTTTTGGATTTATTACAGTAAATATATTACATAATATGTAATGTAATTACTTTACAGGATGTAAAAGTTTTACAGGACAATAATATTGGACCTTTAAGGTCCTGTAAAAGTTTTACATGTCTCTTTATAATGGTGGTTGACAGGGAAAATGCTTTATTGACCACAGGGGACTTTTCCGTTGCAGTAACGTGGGTGGACACTGGAACAAATTGGCAGCCAGGTTGTATGGCTGTGCCGTTCACTTAATACTGTACATCCATGAGCATCACAAGCTGTAACGTAACTGCCAAAAATGACAGTTTAAGGAGGCCAAACAATACACTGTTTTTAAACGTAACTGCCAATCCAGCAAGATGAAGGGGCTTAAACTAAATGTGGATACATTTAACATAGTTGGAGGTTCTCTCTGTGCTCTGCCGTTGACAGAATTGTCAGGTAACGTCATTGCTTAAAGTTCAGTATAATCACTGTAGTATTATTTTGCTCGATGGCACATTTTCCATAGTATCGCAACATCCTTTCTATTACCTCTCACTTCTGGTGAGAGGCCTTCATGCTTGTGTTTTTTTCTGTCTGTTGTGAAATTGTTTTGTATTCTTGTGTGTGTGTGTGTGTGTGTGTGTGTGTGTGTGTGTGTGATATAACTGTTTGTTTGTGTGTGCCGACTGGATGTAGACTTGGAGCAGCTGATGACTCTGGAGCTGAAGGAATTTTCTGATGGACAGATGACCATAGCACTTACTTCAGTGACCACATATAAGGAGGTAAATTTAAATCATAAAAAAATCTTAAAATGCCGGATTCCATTTAGTTTCTCTTCAATCAATTAAAACATGAATATAAACCAATTTACCAAATTCAGGGATTTTTTTTTCTTTTGAAATATGACAATATCTTTCTGAATGTTTGAATGTTGAAGAAGAATACTGGCCTCCTATAATTAAGGGTAAATTAAACCCAAGATATTACAGGACAACAATTAAAACTATGTAAATGTGGATTCTTAAAGCTTGTGTGCTGACATAGAAATAATGGCTAATTAATACACTTATTACTTACATTAATGGCCTCATTAGCCTCACTGGTTCCTTTTAATACATCAGGCTGATTATATTCAGATATAATGTGGTCCACTTCCCTTTGTTAGTTGTTTTCAATAGAAGCTCATGATGACTTTGATAGTCTTTTAAAAGAAAAATGTATGAATGAATAAAACTTTTTCAAGAACATGGTTATTTTTCAAGAACATGGTTCTTTTAAAAAAAAAAAAAAAAAGTTACTTTTGATGGCTTTGTTGTTTTGGATACATCACACCGGTGCTGTCATTTTGGGGATGTGTTGTTATGCAAGTAGAGGAGCCCCTCTGATGTTGTGATGTTCTGCATTTGGATGAGATGCAAATGGAGGCCTGAGAGCCTCATACACAACCAAGTATTACCTGCCTCCCCACTGATATCCTAAAATCCAACACACACACACACACACACACACACACACACACAAAAACATACACACAATTGTATAAACATTTTTGGAATGTTTGTGTTGACTTTTCTATCTTTCTATCTCTGTCACTCTCTTATTCTTCCTATTCACATTTGCAAACGCATGCACACACACACACAAACACACAGAGGATGCTTAAAGCCTTTAAGCCTACCCCTTGCTTTTCTCCCTGCTGCAACTTCTAATGTGTTCACCCCCCCCCCCCAACAAAAAAGAAATCATTCATTATTTCTTTTATATCTCCTTTTCACTTCCAAAGCCCATTTTTCTCAGCGGCTGCCTAGCGTGCGGTATTAGGCTATGTGTAAAATAAATGATGTCTGTAGCCGTAGGGGTATGGCTCTGCCTCCCCCAGAAAACTACCTAACGTCCAAGGAACATTAAACACCCAGATCCTCGTTTAGCGAATAAATAACCATTCATTTGAATGGCTTTGTCTGTGTGTGTGTGCACCGGACTTTCTGTGCATATTTTACCAGCACTGTGCCTGCATGCTGTGTGTCAGGAGAGAGTGAGAGAGAGCGAGAGCGAGAGAGAGAGAGAGAGAGGGCCCATTAGAGACTTAATATAGAATAAATGGCCAGGGGCCTGCGTCGCCAGCGGACCCTCCAACTCCACAGCGTCATGGTGAGTTACTAATGACCTGAGATCGGGCTCCAAAATGAACTCCTTATATGCATGTCATTTGCAGTGTGTATATATTTATATATTATTTTTTAATTGTGTTTGAAAAGAGAGTAAAACGGTATGAGGGTGTCATTTATTGAGGGGGCTTAGGGAAGTTCTGCCTTAAATGATTCTTTCCAGAAAACTAAATAAATTAGATTCAATTAGTCTTTAATGGTTTATGTGTTATGTGTTTGTCAAAGTGTGATTTTTGTCCCTCTGTGTGTGTGTGTGTGTGTGTGTGTGTGTGTGTGTGTGTGTGTGTGTTAGCAGTAAAAGAAAAGAGTTGAGGCTGTGATTGCCTAGTTAGCAGAAGAAAAGCTTCAGAGTGTGTTTGGTGTAACGATATGGACACATCGTATAGACTGACTAATGTATTTTTTTTACTCTGTACAAACATGCATTAGTCAGTCTGTGTGCTCCTTTATTATGTAAGAGAAAAGTGTGAATGAATGGAGTTTTATTCTTTCAAAATCACTGCGCCTGTCTCGATGTTTGTGTGTGTCAATTATATTTGCTCATCAATGTGCGCAAATATTTCGATCAATTTCTTAAAAAAATATTTCCATGTTTGCCTACAATAGCACAAAATACTGCTATTTAAAATATCATGAAAACTTTCCAATGTTGCTGCAGATGGGCAATAATTATATGAATTTGTCTGTGGGGCTATGTGATCATTTTTATTTGTAATTCAGCATGTACAAACAGCTCTGTTGAAGGTGTCATACTGTATAATGATAAAGCTGTGAAAGCTATGCTAAGTTACATATTTGCAATGCAACCTTGTCAGCTTTGCTTTATAGCATATGGTTGCATTCAGTACGTCAAATCTCAGTCTGCACCACAAGAATGAGACTTTTCTGGTTGTCTGCTATATCAATTACTTGTTTGCGGTTTAAATTTGTGCTATTTTTCTGTTGTTTTCAAAATGCCCCTGCTACACCTGCAACTATACGAAGCACGTTCCCTTATTGCTGCAGTCCGTGCATGTTGTAATATCTACTTTCTTTAGGTTCTGCATGCAGTATTTCTGCTTTCCAGAAGCAGACTATGTCTAATAATTACCAGCTAAAGTTACAGAATCTTAGTGAGTGAAACAAAGTAAACAGCTCAGAGTGCATCACCTCCATAAATGTCTGCACTGAAAATTATTGTGAATGCTTGAAGCCCAGACCTGTAATTTCTATTGTAGCCTCAAAAACAATTTGGCTTGTTGTCTGACATTTGGTAACTAAGTAAATAAATAACAAGAGCAATTTACACAATTTTGTAAGTCCTTATAAGTTGCAGTGGTCGTACATCCATTGAAGCTTGCCTAGTCTATATACATTCTATAGATTTTAAAGTATTTCTAGGAAACTTAAAAACTAAAAATATAAGTAGGCCTACTTGGTAAAATTCTGTATTAGAAATTACCAGTTGCCTTTAGTCATTTCTAGTTATTATGTATTGTTTATGTATCTATTTTTGTGTGGCAGTTTTTATGTTATTGCAGAAACATATTGTGTCTTATGCATCATAAATGTTCTATATTTGCTGTTGTTCCTCAGTATTCATTCATTCATTCTCTACAGTAATCAGCCCACACAGTGGTATTTACTTTTATGTGGTCAAGCCAACCAGGATTTTTTTTCCTTTCTGTTTTTTAAAAAGTCACCAATTTGTCTGTGTGTATAGAGGATGCTACATTGTCTAATAGACCAGTGCAGCACTGTGTCAGCTAGCAGAATAGTCACCACATGAGCCAAAAGGGGTCAAGATCCTTGCTTAAGGGCACACAGTGATTGTACAGCATCACCTGTAGATGTGAGAGACATGACAGCTAGTAGCTAAATTGGCACAAGGTAACAGAGAAGTTGGAAGCCGTTTCTTCCTTGTATGTAATGTTTTGTGTAACACTTACATGAAGGTCAAATTAACTAACATACTAAAAATACATTATTCACATATTCATGCCAGGCAGTGTGTATCAGAGGTTTTCATGGCTCAATAATTAGCGCTGGCAGATGAAGCATTGGTTGGATAAAGAGTTGTCATGCTGTGGAGTTGATGAACTGTAGGAAGGACAGGAGCCCACAGTCACAAGCACACACACAGTCATGATTATGTGAATAATAATTTTTTTTGCGTATGTTAATATGGACATCTAAGTATTCCAATTCTGTTTTAGAGTTCTTTGTTTTCTGTCTTTTGAAAGCTATTTCCACTCTTGAGACTGGAGAGAGGGGAGGGGTGGGAAAGTAATAAAAGTTAGCATTTTGGTTTGAGCTTGAAATCTTGAACACAGGCTAATCCAGTGTTCCACCAAAATATCCAAATAATTGTAATGTTTTATTTTCTCTGCGTGTAAACAAAATCATCTTTTGTTCTGTATAAGTATGGCTATCATAACGTGTGTGTGTGTGTGTGTGTGTGTGTGTGTGTGTGTGTGTGTGTGTGTGTACGTCTACGTATCTGCTTATGGGATAATGCATCTGCTTACGACCTAACATTATTTTGGACCTTTTCTTTGCTATATTTTATGTAGTGGATTTATTTGTTTAACTCTTTCTGCGCATGTGTGTTTGTGTGTGGGTGTCCATCTCTCCATCTGAGGTACGCTTTAGGTTTCATTTTGGCAACGCTGATTGTCTCTAATGTTGTTTGTTCACAGTCCTCCGGCCCTTCTGTTTGTTTATGCGGGGCCAGTTTTGCCCTACGCCACTTGCACAAATAATTATGCTCACTAATGAAGGGGCCCGCAGCCACGGCACTCGGTAAATGCCTTTCTGATGAGAGACACTAGGAGACAGCAGGTGCAGGGTGGGCCTCCCAGGGACTAAGATTGAAGACCGGGAAGTCAGGGTGTCCCACCCCTCCATCCCTCTCTTTCAATTCCTCTCTGACTTCTTTCTTTCTTTCTTTCTTTCTTTCTTTCTTGCTCCTTGGTGATTTTCTTAGTGAGGGTATTCATTAATACATACTGCTGTAGCCACTTTATAATCTTTCTATTCAAAATATATAGGCATAAACATAACATCCTATTTACAGTAGCCTGAAATTTGCTAATGCCATCAGGACACGAAAGCATTCTTGTGTTGTAGCTCTTTATATGGGAATACATTCAGACAAATGTACACAAAAAGCATCACTTGTATCTGCTATGTGGAAATAATTTTGATACCAATTTGTTTGGCTGTAACACACATTATAGGCTGTGTATTGTTTCACATATTTAAGCAAGTTTGGAAACCCCCTACATAAGACAATCATTCATACTGTATAACTTGCCCTGATGTTTCTTCCTCATAATTTTCTCTGAAACTCTTGTTCTTTCTCTCATCGCACATTTTCCTTCTCCCCCTGTGGCTTCTTTGGGCTTTGAGGGCAAACAAATAAACAAAACAAAACATTTATAGACTCAGTGCTTGCATCTTGGCCCCCAAATCCCTGCACTTAGAGCTGAGCGAATGAAGCATGCGGAGAAGGCCCATATGAGAAAGACAGACAGAAAGACATTTGGGCTTCTTTCTCTGCAAACTTTTACCCCCCCTCCCCTTTTCCCTCTGTCTCTCCAAAAACTTCCTAAGCAGTAGGCTAATACTGTGTACTTGTGTACGGGTGTGTGCGCACGAGTGCGAACAAGAGCATGTGACTGGTTTGTGAGCACATGCATGTGTGAGTTTGGCTGTGCACGTGTGGCAAGTGGTATATGTGGCACATGTGTGCGTGCATTTGCATGTGCATGTGTCAGCTCGCTCCTTGCCACCCCATTTGCTGTAGCTGTACCGCTGTGATCACAGACAGATGTATAAATCAAACCTTGCTTGATGGATTCATCAGGGTGGCGAAACGATCGCCTGAGAAGAACTTGCAACTCTCTTAGCGTTCTGTGTTCTGACGGAAAGGGTATGCAAAGAGCCTAAATGGATGAACGCTTGATTAATTCTTTGCCGGAGATGTTAGCGACAGCAGGAAATGTGTTTTTGCTTTGACTGTGTTTGCACGGGAATTTACGCGCGCGGGGCGTGAGTTATGAGGCCTGAGTTTTGTACCTAAGGCTATTGTGCATAATGATGGCAGGTTGGGAGAACTGCAAGCAGCCGCTAAAGACTTGCTACCTGTGGAGCAAAGACAACCAAAGAGAAAGGGAGGGAGGGTGTGTGTGTGTGTGTATATATGTATATGTGTGTGTGTGTGTGTGTGTGTGTGTGTGTGTGTATTGGGGCCTAGTGTGAAAGAAATATGAAGCTGCAAAGTGTGTGAGAGCAAGAGATGAAGAGTGTGACAGGGAAACAGAGACACAGGTGAAGATTTGGGTAAAGGAAACATAAAGGAACGGATGCCATTAGAAAAAAAACAAAACAAGAGATGTTACAAACAAAGTTAGATTAAAGGGAGAATAATTCCCCTTTGATGCACAAATTCTCTGTATGCCATACGATACTGTACATGGGTTTAACCTACTTTTGACCACACAAACCATTGGTCACTGGTACTATAAATACTTAGACCTCAAAGATCTTGGTCAGCAACTGTAATTATACAAAGTCCAAAGTTGGATTTTCTGTCATTAAAAGTGGTTAGTGAAAAGTTGTCTTACACAGAGATACTGCACACAAAGGGCTGTTCTTCAACTATTCCAATCTGTATTCCATCACTTTAATCGCAGTGAAGCAACTTGGCAATCAATCAATTGAAACCCTTTCTGAGAGGGTTAGAAGAATGTCTCCTTAGGAAAGAAGCTTTTCTTCTCATAGTACTACTGTCATATTCGTAATATTACCACAAGTAAACCACCAAAAAAACTCCTCCATATCAAAACAAAAAGCCATAGCTTGACTTCGAACTATCACCATCATAAACGGTACACTGATTATTTTTACATCCACCATGTTTTAAAAAAATGTTTTAAAACCTTGATATGCCGCTAAAGGACTTTAGTGTTTCACATTTAAATTTTCCCATACTTGTATTACTATCTTAGTGTTATGTTACACATATTTTTTTCTTATTATTATTTTAATATTCCTTTAATTTTGTTTTTGTTGCGGTTTCTGTTTACTGTAATTTACATTGAAAACTCTGTCTTATTGAATATAAACATTAAATTATGAAGTACAAGCCATAATAGTCCTCACTTTTTGATCAGCTGTAGCTTATCTGTAGTACTTTCATGACAAAAGCACCATGTTGTTAACAGCATGCTTTTCTCTGATGCAGTTTAAAAATTAAAACTGGTAATATTGGAAATATTTGCAGAAGCAGAACAGTTTCCAGTGACTGTCTGCTCTTTACTCAAAATGAAAGCTAATACTGTATAAACTGCATCAGAGAAGTGGCGGGCATGTATTTTACACCTGGGCCTTCAGTACTTTCCTACAGCAATTGAACCACCTTTGAATAACCTCACCATGACACTAGGACATTATCGTGTGGAATAAAGTGATTTAACACAAGGCTCAACACCTAGAATTTCAATACACTCTTGCAGAGACATGATGACTGAAGCCATCACTTTTACGCAGTATGACAGGATGCGGCATTAGGCCTACATATAGTCCAAATTAATGTAATTACCAAAGAAACAAAAACAAACCGGTTACATTTACTCATACGACGACCACAAAGCAATCAAAAACACAAATAACACAATCAGCGATCAACAGGCTTCCCCACAAATTCCAGCCAAGCTGCTGCGGCTCAACAACACACATGACACCACGCACACAGAGGCACAGCGGCCACTGACACTGCTCAAACCCTTTAACACCGGCCGCAACAATCTAAAGCAAGCAGTAAAAGGCGAAGCTAGTAAAATCATTTTACTAAAATGAAAAAAAATCCATTACACTTACCAAAAGCTGCTCATCATTTGCAGAAAAAGTACATCTTTCTTTCTTTCATTAACTTTGTATCTAAAACTCGAAACGAACAAACTAACGTTACTGCTAAGGTTATGTGATGCTAGCTAGTTTTGCTTCTCGGACACTGTACACCAACTCGTCCAAAAAATGCCGAAGTAGGTTGCAAGGCCAACTAGAAGGCTCTGTCTCGTCAAAGAATACGCCCAACAGGGCAAACACGAAATTTGATGGGCTAAAGAATATGACAATCAACAACATTGTCCTTGCTTAAACAGGTCTCAGAGTAGATTTTTCACCTGGAGACAGCACAGAGGGGAAATCTGATTGGATAAAAGCTCTAATTTATGAAATGCACTGGAAGCCGCACAACCGAGGGAGAGAGTAGCAATTAAATTACGGTAATAGACTCATGGGAACGGACTTTGTAATATATATATATATATATATATATTAGGGCTGTGTGTTAAACGCGTTATTAACGGCATTAACACAAACCCATTTTAACAGCGTAAATTTCTTTATCGCGATATTAACGTTCTTTTTGGCATAGCAAACTTTTTAGTTTTTTTCACATGCTGTTGCAACAACTAGTAACGTTAGAAAAACTACAACACCACACTGGATCTAGCTAGACGGGAAACAAAACAACAGGCACGCCGCACACACTTGTTTGGGCTTGCGAGCCAGCCAAAGAGTAGTAGGTTAACGTTACGTTTTGAGTGGATGGCGAGCGCAAGACGCCGAAATGGATGCCAATAAGATTCTGAATGGAAAGTTTATTTTAAAGAAGTTGCCAAATGGTTCCATTGACAAGACCAAAGTGATCTGTGTGTTTTGTCGTTGTGAACTGAGCTATCATCGCAGCACGTCCAGTCTGAAATACCACTTGATGGCCAAGCACACAGCTGATGCGAATTCTCCGCCCCCTTGTCAAAGCCAGGCGACAAAAGCACACTCCACTTTTCCATGTTGATAAGAGCATTACAATGAGAAAAAAATAATTGGACAAAAAGAAATCTAGGGACATTTAGAATAGATAAAAATGTGCGATTAATTGTGAGTTAACTATGACATTAATGAGATTAAAAAAAAATGTAATCGTTTGACAAATATATATATATATATATATATATATACACTGATATAAAGTAAGTAAGTACAGTGAAGGGTTTAAAGGGAAACTCTCTGTTTGTGATATCTCAGCTTACCAAAAGCTTAACAAATGAGAAACAGGTTTCTGTGTCCGGATCCTAAGGTTCTTCGAGACAGTTAGCAAGTGGATTTTTATAGCTAACATGTTGGTAATTTATAAGAAAAGGCAATCTGTGTATCTGGGGGTGGCAGAAAGAGGGAGAAAGAGGAGGGGCAGGCAATATGAGTAGTAATTTACTCAGTTAAGAGCCAAATGGCAGACAGACTGTCGCCCTGCGTGTTATCTCAGAGATTTGCACTCTGCTCGTTTTCTGACTATATTTCCCTGCCTTTGTGTGTGACAATGTGTGTGTGCAGTTTTGTGTGCATATGCACGCAGTTGGGTAGTAGCTTTAGAGTATCGGCACCATTTGAGCATTTCTTTGTTATTGTACTGTAAATCATGAAGACTTTATTGCTTTACCAGAGCTCATAGTGTACATACTGGTACATGTTGTTCATACACTGAGATTTTAGTAGACGACTGCAGGCGAATTTATGTGTGTAGCTGCATGTGTCAGGGTTACATGACATTTACTTGTGTGTTTGTACTTATGTGAGTGAATATGTGTGTTTTAACGAAACTTGGGAGGCTTCATTGCACTCATCAGGATATCAGTGTTGAGAAATGGCAGTGTCAGTGAAGTGACAGTTGTGTGTGTGTTAGGATTGATGGGCCTGAGTCTGACAGCAACCATATTGTGAAGAGAGAGGAAGATGGAGGAATGGAGGCAGAAACAGACGGAGTAGTATCGTAGCCCTCTCATCCTCACAGGTTAATATTGACACAGCCTGGGCAGATACAGCGCCTTCAGCGCTCATTAATCACTTTCAGTGGGCCCATACAAATACACTCACACACACAGGCTCAAGCAGAGAGAAGGACCACACACACTGTATGACACAGCACACAGGAAAAAAATGCAAACTTTCAAAGTCAGGCAGAATTATATACTATTTGGACAAGTCATGCAACATGAAAACATTGTTTTTTTTTAAGAATATCCAACAGACACACATTAATGTCAAACTTAGAATTCTTCTATTAGCTTTACTAAAATGACAATACCTCTTTTGTTTAAAAGTTCTACTTAAACAAGCACAACAATTTCGACAACTTCATAATACAAACAGTTGTACAACAAATCTAGATTAATCAAGCAAATATGTTTTTTTAAAAGTATCACTTTATGTGTAACTGCGTTGCAAATGATTGTTGCCATAACATTGTTGTTAATCATTTTAGAGAGAAAAAAAGCAAGTTCCCTTGACAAGCAAAACAATGAATTAATGCAACTTTCCATCCATCAATCATTGTGTGTGTCACTGAATGTGTCTGTGCATGGTGGCTTTTTTAAGAACAAATAGTTAATTTCCAAACAATAAATCACAAAGTGTCTCTCTACCCCTCTGTGCGTTTTGACAGCTCAGCTCTCATAGCTACAGATGAAGGCTTACTTGAAACCACTTCAGTTTGGCAAAAAAAATGTAATCATATGCGCAATAAAAGGCAGGGGTCTAAAAAAGTTTTCTGTAACCAAAATGTTTATTAATCATTTTGAGACTATTACAATAAAATGTAATTATTACTTTTTTATGATTGGTTCATTAATAATATAATTTCAAATCTGTCAAGTAGTTTGCATTACAGATTTTAGATCTTGATTCCTTCCCAGATTTTCTTTTTTCTTTCTCTTTCTGCTTAATTGTCCTTTGTTTCTTCTCTTTCCCAGGAATGGCATGGTTATGTGGACGAGATGAAATCATTCAGCCATCGCCATGGCTATGATGGTCTGGTGGTTCTCTTATCCATCAATGATACAGTTCATCATCCACGCCAGCAGATGGCTGTCTACTCAAACAACACAGATCTACTAAACCAGGTAAACAAAATGTGAGACCACCAACACAGCCACGTATACGTCAAGAGTGAAACATAAGTCCTTCTCTGATAAAAACAACTCAGTGAATAACTTTGGGAACTGGAAATAGGCATTGTGATGTCTGTTATTTATTATCAAATTTCCTGAATCCCTAGATATGATTTCACTTTTGCTAAATTATCGAGGATTGCAACAGCAACTTGACAGGTGTGGGCTGTTAGTTTGGGTAAAGTGCCCTATGGAGAAGGTTGCTCTGTCAAGGACGGTCAGTAACAACACAGGTTGTTGTTGGCAACCCTGTCACCTTCTCATCTAACTCTCGGCAAGAAAGCAAATAAGCGTATTTCCCAAAATGTCAAATGTTTGCAAGTAAAAGTAGAAAAACATGAAATATTACAACATGGTGTCTTTCATTGCAGATCTGCTGTGAGTTTGAAGAGTCTTCTAGCTGGTCTCTTTCTGGTGAACTGGTGGCCAGGGAGAGTCTCCAGGTCTACCACATTCCTATAAACACCTGCTTAACTTCTAGTACTTCACCTCTGCTGGCAGACGAAATACAGGGCCTCCTCAAGGACTTTGTTGACCGGCAGAGCTCTGTATTAGCCTGCCACCCCAGCAGTAGGACGTCTTCCACAGAGGGAGTGGCAGGCAGCGTGGAGTTCTCCCAGGGATCATCTGGTATCAATGACATGGATGGCTCTGACATAGAGAGAGCCGAAGGAGGCATTGGAGATGTGGTGCCAATAGCAAGGTAATGAAATACATCCCTTTGTCATCAAAACATTAAATTTGAAGAATATTAATATTAATTATTCATGGACCTTAGGCAAAAATTGTCACAATTATTTGACAGTGTTGTTTTATCTCTGTATTTAGGGTAATGGCAGATGGTGCAGAAGACACAGGAGGTATAGGAGTTGGTGCTGGTGGGGAGCTTGTGAGCCCTGACAGTGGTTTGACCACCATCCGCAGCAGCCGCTCCTCCAAGGAGAGTTCAGTGTTCCTCAGTGATGACAGCCCAGTCGGTGAAGTTATAGCAGTAGGAGGGCAAGCAGCAGGGCCAGGAGGACTCTTTCTGAGAAACGTCTCTCCCCTGGGATTGTCATCGCTTTCCCCACCTGTTCCACCAGAGAGGAGGAAGAACCACTCTGGCAGAAATAAAAGTGAAAACTTTGACCTGTTTAGTTTTAACCCAGTACATAGCAGTGACCACTCTACGTCAACAAGAGGGGAGTTGGCAAATTCTGGAGTAGGAGGAGATGAAGGAGAAAGAAGAGCGGGGAGCTCTAGCTTATCAGAACTTGAAGAGCTGAGCTTGCTGGATTTCTCTGCTCCCAATTCATTGGGCGGGCTTGACAGTAGAAATTCCTCCATTGACCACCATGGTCAAATCCATGGGAATGACATGATTGACACTGTGGTTCCTCCAACTCCAGTCAACAGCGTGGTAGGTAGCCGCCCAACCAGCAGGTGCGGGGTCAGGTTCTTTCCAGAAGATGTAGTTGAAAGGATCAATGGCCTGCAGCACAAGGACAGTGTATCATCATCATTGTCAGAGACCTGGGAAGAACTTGGCTTTGACACACAAGGAGCATTGTCCTCAAATGACAATAATGCCTGGAATAGTACCAAGGAATCTGAAAGCCTGCAGAATATTGTGGAGGAAGTTAGAGGGAAAGACTCAGTTGATTATGTGACAGAACAAGAAAGCACAGAAGAGATCTTAAAATCAGAGAATGCCCACCAGAAGAGAAAGAGCCTTGAACCCCAGCTTAGTCTGATCACGGAGCAGACTGAAACATATGGCACCTGGAACCCAGATCCTGTACGTAACGATCAATGGAACCCTGCCACTTTGGCTTATCTGCAATTGACACCACCGGAGGAGGAGGTAACTGGAAAATGCAGGGCTGATATCATTGGAGTGAAAGAAAAAACATCCTCATTGTCGAGAAAGAAAGCAATCCTAACTTTAACTCCAGACACATCTAAAGAAGAGGACGAAGGGGTACAAGGGAAAAAAGGAGACAGACGGACGGAGCTCCTAGACTTCTGGACATACTCAGCTCAGAAGGGATTTCTCAAATCGGATAGCGGAACCACCACGTCTTACCCTGAATCACTAGATATGTGGAATATGACAATCTGGGATGACAGTCTATCACCTCTCACGACCCCTGACAACTTGTCTGGAAACTCAGGTTCTTTTTGTGGGGGGAACCCCAATGTTGAGGCTGGCACATCTGTGGAAAGTCCACTAGGATTCTCTGATGGTGGAATGGTGATGTGGAACACCACCATACAGGAAGACAGCTCTTCCACAATAACAAGCCCAGAAGGACCTGAAAATGGAAAGGACCTTAGTCACATGGGATCATTGGATGCTAGTGATTCTCCCGAGACACATACATGCAAACAGGTAGAAGAACAAAAAGCTACAAAGGAGGAGAGATATATGAATAAAGTACTTTGTCAGACACCTGAAGACTTGGGGTGGAGAGGTTATGAACACAATGTGAAAATAGTCATCGAGGTAGCAGAAGGTAGAACACAGGGTGAAGAAACAGGTGATGATGACATCCAGAGTTTTCAGAGACAACAGTCTGTCTTGCAGAACTTGGCATCTGAACATTCAGAAGATGAGACTTTTCCCTACCAAGGCACTAACATGTGTGACCTACCTGTCCCTAGCATGGTCACCTCTACTTCAGAATATGACAATGTAGGAGCTGGCACTTGGAGTCTGACATCCTCCCCTGAGACCTATGCTAGCCCCGTAGTAGACATGATACAGCTAGAGCAGCAGTCTAGCCCTTTTGTAGCTGTGACAAAAGCTATACAGGTAGATGAGAGGTACAATCAGTACGAGAAGACTGATCCTCTGGGAAAGACTGATTACAGAGCAGTCATTTCAGACAAAGAACAGCCAACCAACCAGGTGTTCCTATTTGAGGGAACAAGTGAGTTGGGTCACATGATCAGCAGTGAGCGTAAGTATGACAACAAAAGTGGAGAAGGATCAGAGGAAACTGATTGGCTAGAGCAGCCCAGTGATCATTCCCCATTTGTTCTGGTGGACTGCTCCCTTGTCACTCAGACCACTTCAGACAATCATCATGTAAGTCCAGGAGAAGCTGCTGAGACACAAATCCAGGCTGATCAATTATTATCCCCAAGCATTTTTGAGTTGGACAAATTTGTTTCCAAGAAACATGTTCTGTCATTTACAATGGCCCAAAATAAAGATGGATTTACCACTGAAAGCCAATGTGGCACTGGCAATAAGAGCATTGGAAATGTGGTGGGTAAAACAACAGAAGCTATGTCTCTAAGCTCCAGCTCTGGGGGGGATAGAGACACACTAAAGTATAGCCCCGACAGCCTTCACCCAGGTAGTCAAGACGAACTCAGGTCCAATTCTGATGGAGATTCGTCATCAGGCCTAGAAATGGATTACATCATTGTGTCTGGCACAGTAAAAGAAGCTGAGTTTCATGATAGGCCTAAACAGGGTAACAGGCAATCAAAAGGTACAAGCAAGTCCATGGAGACATTTAGCATGCTTTCCTATGCTGCCACAGTACTGCGAACCCATGCCCAAGCTGCAAATAGAGAGCATAAGGAGAACACAGAACAAAGTAGGCAAAAACAAATGATCAGAGATACTGACAGTACACCTAGCAAAGTTACAGAGCAAAGTCAAGCTGTCTTATGCGCTCATTACCATGCAAGTCTTGATGATGCCACTGAGCATCACATGCCAGAAATTGTCAGTCCCAGCCAATCAAAAAATAACTCTGAAGCTTTACATCAGTCAGATTCAAGACCAACAGGTTGCAGTCAAACACAGGTAGAAGGAAGCTATGACGATAAATCAAGCATTGTGGCCAGAAGTGTGTCTCCATCTTTAAGATATCCGTCAGATCACTTCCTGAAAACCAGAGAGGAAGTTTATGTCCATTCACAGATCTCAATGGAAGATTCAGATGAGGGTGGGCAGTCACCCTCGGCACCTCCACCAGACTTTCAAGTCTGGGGGGGTCAGTTAGCGAGACAGGACGCACCACAAACAACATCTGAACCACAATCACCTGTACTTACCAACAGTTCAGTCTCCCACACCAGCTCTTTGATTGGCACCCCATTAAGTGAATCTGGTATTTCTACTGACAGAGGACTTGGATTACCATTTTCTGGAGATTTGATGGAAGAGGAGAATGATGAGGAAGAACAGGAGGAGGGAACTGATAAAGAGCACACTACCTTGCCAACATGGACTTCAGAAGTACAAAGTGCGAGTGAGGAAAAACAACAGTTTGGATGTTCTGATCTGCTTAGTTTCACTGAGGAGCTGATTGGAGGTTCTTCATTGCAACAAACAGATTTGCAAGCACTCGAATCAAAGAGGGTCAGATCCCTACAGAATACAGTGGATTACTATAATGGAGAACCTCTAAGGACTGTTGATCGTGATAATTGGTCGACTGAACAACAGACGGGAGACCATGAATCTTCTCAAGATAGCTATTCACATGTTTCAAGGTAAGCAATGCACATCAAATCAAATGTCTTAGGCTCTGTGCTTTTCTAGTTTGTCTGTTAACATTTAAAGTTGTTAAAAAAGTCAGTACAATTATACAAAAATAAAAATAAACATGCAAATGAATGATCTTTTCATAAAAATAGAAAATATTAAAGTTATTAGACATTATACTCAAAGGTTGTTTAACCCAAATTGCAAAAAATATATATATTTTTGTCATGTACATCTACTGTATATCTAGCCATGCTCTTTGAGATTTCTACCTCCACACTAATACAGTTTGTGCTGATAGGCTAGGGAAAGATGTAGCAGTATCTTTCCAGCATTGCTGCTTTTGTTCATGACTAACAGTCAGTGAATGAAGATGCAGAGCACGTCTTCTCTAGCTCGGTCTGAAGCTGGGACAGCTGGTTGTTCTTGTGCAGCCGCAGGAAGTGATGCTGGTCCTCCAGTGTCAGCAGTGCTTTTCTCTGCTGGCTGACCTGCTCCTGCGCCTTACTCTCCCTCTGATAGAGATGGTCTCGAAAGTGGAGAAGACTCTCTATATGACCTGTGAGCGCCTGCACATTATCAAACTGGAACACACACACACACACACACACACACACACATACATATATATACACACACACACACACACACACACACACACACACACACACACACACACACACCTCACGCTCCCTTAGTTCTCTGTTGGGTTTTTGAGCTTTTGAGCTACAGCTTTCTCAATGGTCTGTATGCCAGAGGAATATTAGCATCGCTGAACAGTCGAAATCAAGCTAAAAGGCCCTCCTGAGGAATTGAGTCTGATCATCTGTTTGTGTGTGTGTGTGTGTGTGTGTGTGTGTGTGTGTGTGTGTGTGTGTGTGTGTGTGTTTGTATTGCATGGGTGAGTGACAGACTAAGACTGACAGAGAGGATGTGAAATTAATATCAGTGGTGTGACTGTGTGTGTGTGTGTGTGTGTGTGTGTGTGTGTGTGTGTGTGTGTGTGTGTGTGTGTGTGTGTGTGTGTGTGTGTGTGTGTGTGTGGGTGTGTGTGTGGGTGAGAGAGAGTGAGTAAGAAACAAACTGTGCATTTGTATGTGAGTGTATTTCATGTGTTCGGCAGCGTGTGTGTGTGTGTGTGTGTGTGTGTTTATGAAATCTGTTTACGCCTCATTAAATATGCATTACCTGCCTCATTACAGCTGGAGCCCCACCACAGCTAATGGAAACAGCTCCCCTAGCTCTCTTAGGGTACAAGGTGTGGGTGTGAGTGTATGTGTGCAAGAAAATAAAGGTTTTCCCATGTAGCTTCAACTTTATGTTAGCAACGAGTACATACCATATTTTGTCTGTGTTGTTTGTTTGGTTTTGTGTAATTGTTTTAAATATACTGTATGTGAAGCAGACTGTTTACCTCTCTGTTTGTTATTGCAGACAAGTATTACAAGATATGGTTTTATATGAATGAATGGCATTTGATGTTTAGTTGTAAATCAGAATCTTATTTCATTCTGTTTTTTGTGGATTTACACATTGTTCAAAGTACCGTGTGGAGTTTTCTTGCAAACTTTCTGTTTACATTCACTGTTACTCACCAAAACAAATTGTATGTGTCCTTGAGGCCTAACAAACATGTTGAATGTATTTCCTTCCTCAGAAAACATTTGCAAAGCAGATTTGTTTGCAACTGTTGAAACATGCATTGTTTACATCCATGTTTTCCTGGCTAGCAGTCCTCTTTTTCCTTGCCTTTGCTGGGGCAGTGCTGCATTTCCTGACGCATTACCGCCACCTGTCAATCAGAATGGCAGAAATGTATATCACAACACTTGCATGCTTTAATGTGTACCTAAGATTAAGATATATCACCAGTTTATTTAACAAGCTGAAGAACATAAATTGCCCAATGGCCACTGAATTGTCCTAATTAGAGTATACTGGGCAGTTTTAATGTGTGTTTGATATATGTAAGTTAAAAAAAAACTAAACAAAAATTACATTTAAACAAAAAATACATAGACCATACAAAATACCAGGCACAGATGGATGAGGTTCACTGCATACCATTTGTATTTACAATTCTTTCTGAATTTCTCCTTCTTTCTACACTGATCCCAAATCCCCTATTCGCCTAAAAGAAGACACCAAGATGTGACTTCACAGCTTTCCTCCCAGCCAACCAACGACAACGCTGCATACCAGTGGACAGAAAGTGAGAATGTAACTCAGGGTCAAACCCAATATGGCTACAACTACCACCACATTGACCAAAGAACTGAAAACCAGAGCACCCACCCTGCCTGTTTACATACTAAATCCAACAGCCAGCAAAACACCACAGATGACTATGCTGAGTTTACAACTCATGCCACAGCTATACAGTATGGATCTGAGCAGGGTGAGAGCTATTATGAACCTGGTGGTAATGCCGAGTACAGCTTGGATAATCAAGGTTCCCAGTTTCAATATATGGCTGAAAGCCAGTATGGAGATGACTCCAACCTCATGTGTGCCTCTGAACTTCAGTGCTCTCAGTATCAAGCTGATGGCCAGAGTCAGTATGAGTCAAACCACGCTCATTACCAGTTTGACGGACAGCCAGTCTACCAATCACGTGTACACCCTAAGAGGGAAGATCATGCGCGATATGTGCCGGAGGGATATGTTCACTTTTTTCACTCAAGGTGAGCTTTCGCTCATACAAACTTAGCAATAAATGTTGCCCCTTAGTAAGTTCAACAGGTCCAGCACTCTGCTCTTTGGGATCGAATATGTCCTACTGGTATCAGCCAAAGGTCCATCCCCTTTGCAAGCTACCCTCTGCAAGACAATGTAATTTCAGATAGAGGTTTTCTTTCATTGGTCTTTCTTAAAAGCTAAAACGTGATTATTTGGGTTTTCTGTCCATTATAAATGTGTGAAAGAGAGGGAGATCAACAGTGGATGTGGATTGGTTTTCCACAGGCCAGAGCTGCACTACTGTTTATTACCACAAAGAGGCAGCACAGATCATTTTAAAACTGTGATCAATTCTTTAGATATCTTACAAAATGTTTACCCTTTGTACCATAGCAGCCAAGAATTGATATGTCAAGCCTAAATAAGCGTGTGTAAAAGTATATGATTTGTCATTGCATCGTGTTACAGGATAGACTATACATGTAGGAAAGGATTAAAGAAGCAGGAATGGTTCAATTTATGATGTATAGATTGCAAAATGTACAGAAATGTGGCTGTGCTTGTTTCCTGGTATGGACCCCCATCTTAAAGGATAGGTTCAAATGTTTTCAAGTCTGTCTTAGAACAATACTCACATGCCTATATGTCTCCTGTCCATTCTAGCCATTAAAAGATCCCTTCCTAACATAGCTTCCAATGGAAAAGATGGTGGACAAAATCCATGCAAAAATAATCCACTTCAATCTGCAGGTGTGAAGTTTGAAAGACATGTCAAGTTAGTTTTATTTATATAGCCCAATATCACACATCACAAATTTGCCTCAAGGGGCTTTACAATCTGTCCAGCATATGACACCCTCTGTCTTTAGACCGTCGATTCAGATAAGGAAAAACTCCCCCAAAAAAACCGGGGAAAACATGGAAGAAACCTCAGCAAGCGCAACCGAGGAGGGATCCCTATCCCTGTACAGACAGATATGCAATAGATGTTGTATAGACAGAATAGACCTAATTTAAACATAATTAAATTACAGTATAAACAATCCTTGGGGCGTCAGTCAGGGAAGGCCTATTGAAATATGCTATTGAGGTGTATTATGGGAAATACAGGAGGGGCCAAATGCAGCTTCCTTTTCACATTATCTCTTACCCAAGATGTATTTTTTCTCAATGAAAAGTCAAAGTCATGTTCTGGAATCAGCATTCAGTGTGTGTACATACTTGTACACTGTGTGTGTGTGTGTGTGTGTGTGTGTGTGTGTGTGTGTGTGTGTGTGTGTGTGTGTGTGTGTGTGTGTGTGCATGTGTGTACTGCAGTTTTAATGTTCCTTGTTAGCAGTTGCATCATGGTACTTGTTTTACCCCACTTTGAATTCTGATGACATACCTCCTCTTTGGGATGCACAACCCTCCCCTGTCTTTCACTCTGTGTTTGCGTGTATACACAACAGACCTTTTCATGATCAAGTGGTCATGTGACTTGATTGTGGAAAGAGTGGTTCAGTCTCTCTGCTGGGAGAAGACAGAGTGAGGGAAAGGTAGGTGTCCTGAGACAAGAAAAAAAGAAGAAAAAGCGTGTGTGTGTGTGTGTGTGTGTGTGTGTGTGTGTGTGTGTGTGTATGTCTTTGTTTCTATGATCATGTGTAATGGTTTCTCTGTACTGCCTCCCTCTATTGTTAGCAAGCCTTATGTTAATCGGAGTCTGTTAGAGGGGCTTTGGTTGGGGGGAGGTAGCAACACTGTTCAGTATTGTTTCCTCAGCCCACACGTGCAGGCTGGAATTGAAGCAGTGAGTCGCTTTCTGTCCGTCTGCTTCTGTAATCTTTTATGTCCAAAGTCAAATGAACAGATTTGCAACTCCTCATTCAATGTCATGGGAAAAGTTTGATTATTTTTTCTTTGTAGATGATTGTCTTTGGCTTGTTTGGCCCAATACTATGTGTAGCTGTGCCTATGGTGGTAGTGGTAATAGCAATGATAATTTATGTTGTGGCTCATTATTGTGTTTCTGTGCCTCTGAGCAGACAAACCCAACAGGGAGACGGTGCAGCAGGCATGATGGCCTCCAGTGAGGAGGCTGCTGAGGAGAGGGATAACAGAGAAGGTAAATATACAACGAGATAAACTAAAATAGCTCCTGTTATTTGGATATTTTAGTGCTAATTTTTGTTGCACATGATAGGTAAAAGGTTAGAAGTGTTGGCAGGTAAATTATAAGATGGATATCAATATTCAATGTTTTGTGGATATTTGACAAACTGTTTTGAAAGTGTTTAACACATATTTTAGCAGTCTAAAGGAAATTATGATCATAATTTAGGAGGCTTACTTGGATTAATTGACAAATGCTTAACTAAAGATAAATGTACTCCTCTATTGAATTTAAAAACTCTCTGCTGCGCTGAATTCTGTCTGTTGACAGAAAATCATGAGAGTCAACTTTTAACACCCGAAAAATGAATGATCTTCTTTCAACATTATTCTTTCAAGACAGGCCCCTGTTTCTGGATTAGTCAAGGGGATCCATACATTTTTTTAAGAACACCGTAAAAGTACCTTAATCTATAGAAATAAGACCAGTGCTTCTTAAAAGATAGTCACATGTGGGGAAGTTACAGTCACAGTGGATCGACAAACTTTCTCTGAAAAAAACATAAGCAAATTAAGAAACTAAGAAAAAAAATTAAACCATCTCTCTTTGACCAGATCCACCCTCCTCTGCGGATCTGTCAGGTGGGTCCAATCAAAGGAGAAAGTTGGCAGCTCCACCAATGAATGTGTCACTGGACTGCAGTGAGGGGTCTCTTCTCTCAGAAGATGCCCTGGAGGACGAGGCCTCGGATACTGGTGATGACCTCGATGTCAACATAGATGAGGACACACCTGATGAGGCTGACTCACTGGAGTTCAACAGACACGGTCAGACACACACCTGAAGATACAAACAGTGGCGGGCCGTGTATTTTGCATGTACTACGAATCAAGATCAACATGCCCGCGGTCCTGCATGAGCTGTGTCACGACGGTGGTTAACAGTTCAATCAACCCAGGGTTTCCCAATCCAGCAGCGCGCGCGTTCACATAAAAAAGGCGGTGTTTGCACAGCATGACCAATCGCAAACATCTACCAGAGCCGCATATTTTACATATATCTATAAATTGCAGGAATGTCTGTCTGTCTGTCTGTGTCTGTGTGTGTGTGTGTGTGTGTGTGTGTGTGTGTGTGTGTATTATGCGCATATCTCTCGAAACGTTTCATTTCAACCTTGACAGGTGTCTTGCTACGGGCACAAGTAAGTGCAGTGCCAAGTTTGACGTTGTTTGGATTAGAAATGCAAAACATATCATTAAATATAAAAGGTAAAAGAAGCACACATTAACTTTTGCCGCTCTAGCCGCTGGCCACTCCCCCTCTCACCCTGAGGACCAGAGACAGAGAACAGCGGAGCTTTGGCAGCTAAAATGTGACATACACCTCAGACCCACAAAAATGTGCAAAGTAGCACTACTTTGGACTGTCTTTGACTTTGAATAAACAAACGACAATTCCCGAATTTAAGGATTTTTCAGAATCCCACACATGCAAAGCACAACCAGATACCAAGTGCAGACAGAGCATGATGCCACTTATAGGCAGGCTATCTATCTAATTAAGCGAGACGTATCTGTATATATGTGTGTCCGTGTTTGGGGGAAAGGTAACCTGCACATTAGCAGACGCCACATGCAGAAGGCTTTACAACAGCGGGGGGACTCTTTTCCTGCTACTGTATTAAATTGCTGTGAGCTGGCAGAACATAACGTAGCCTGCAATGTGCAATGCGAGTTCAGAGTTGAACCGGGCAGATACATCAGTTTTCATCAGACTCACCCTGAGTCGTGTTAAGTCGCCAAAATACCCCCGCAAATCAAATCCCCTACTTCAACGTTAACCGTCAAGCCACTAAACCTGTATGGAAATGAACACCTCTGCTGAAATGTTAAATTTGTTAACGATCCGACACGAGACACCTCTCTCTCTCTCTCTCTCTCTCTCTCTCTCTCTCTCTCTCTCTCTCTCTCTCTCTCTCTCTCTCTCTCTCTGCGTACACACACACACACACACACACACACACACACACAATCCGGTTCTGGTGGTTGATTAATGCAGATATGTGCTGTTTAGCTCTTATAACGGGCCGGGTGGGTAGCGCACTGCCATGAGTCCATGACGCTAATGTCTGATTACTCCACATTTTCATTGTGATATTTTGTGATTACATTCTGAATCTACAGCGTTCTCTATCAGGTAAATATAGTAGTGCAATGTCTTCCTCTGATGTAGAAGTAGCCTACACTGTAAGTCAGTAGTAGGCTATACATTTGAGTTGCATATTAAGTGGTTTGAAGTCCTTCTGTAAGTCATTTTGGGGTACAATTTGGTTTTTATTAATTCTACAAGCAGCAATACCACAGGCCAAGTAATCACCCGTTCCAAACAGGCACATTTTCAACAGGCACTGCACTAGTAAGAAGAGCAAACTATAATTCTACATAAATATGAAGAACACAGACACGGTTTTACAGGCAAAACACAGGAAGTAAAGCTGGCAAAAAAAAACGCTTATCAATATCACTTCCCCATCAGTCAGGCACAAGATCTGACCATAATTACACTTTTGCTTTCCATAAACTGTGTTGTTTTAGCCTATTATATTATCAGTTGCAACCCTGGCAGTGGTAAGCGATCGTGAGAGCAAATAAAAAATATAAAAACATAATTCAAACCGATGTGTGGCATTGGCAACACACGGCTTAAGAAGCCGACAAATAGCCTATAGGCCTACGTAATTCCCTCCACTGAAAATAAATATCTTTCATAAAAATACCCATCAGGGAATGTTAATAGGGTTGTCGGTCTCTAAATGTTTTAACTTTTATGAGTGCACCTCTCTCTCTCCGCGCACCGAGCTGAACCTGAAGTTAACTCGTTAACGCCAAATCTTGCTTCCTAGTACAGGCCTCCTTCAGTACTTTCCTACAGCAATTGAACCACCTTTGAATAACCTCACCATGACACTAGGACTTTATCGTGTGAAATAAAGTGATTTAACACAAGGCTCAACACCTAGAGTTTCAATACACTCTTGCAGAGACATGAATACACAGTGACTGAAGCCATCACTTTTACGCAGTATGGTAGGATGCTGCATTACATACTGTATAGTCCAAATTAATGTAATTACCAAATAAACAAAAACAAACCGGTCACATTTACTCATATGATGACCACAAAGCAATCAATAACACAATCAGCGATCAACAGGCTTCCCCACAAATTCCAGCCAAGCTGCTGGGCTCAACAACACACATGACACCACACACACACAAGGGCACAGCAGCCACTGACACTGCTCAAACCCTTTAACACCAGTGTCGTGCCAAGGTACTTATCACGCCAGTGTTTTCCAAAGTTCCATATTGACATGCACCTTAGCTATAGGCATGAGTCATGCTGGTTTATGAATAACCTGTCCCTCCCTGCCCTCTAACGTGATTTCTGTTTATATTTAATTTAGTTTAATATGGATTTTCAATTAACCGCTTTGATCACCTGTCTACCATATAAGTTACATAGGGGATACACAAAATATCAGGCCGTTTTTCATCTGATCTATTTTGGAGACCCTCCCCTAGCATGCAAAGGGTCTGTCCTGTCATCATGTGTGTTATTTTCTGTGTCTACCAGGTCACAATAAACAACCTGAGATAATATGGAGATGTCTGCAATTTTCTAGCAATAGTTACAGAAAACAGGAAAACAGCAGACATCTCCATATTATCTCATGTTGTTTATTGTGACCTGGTAAACACAGACAATAACACACATGAGGACAGGACAGACCCTTTGCATGTTAGCGGAGGGGATTCACATTATATCAGGTGAAAAACAGCCTGATATTTTGTGTATCCCCTATGTAACTTTTGCTAGAAAACAGCAGACATCTCCATATTATCTCACGTTGTTTATTGTGACTTGGTAAAGTCAGAAAATAACACACGATGACGGGACAGACCCTTTGCATGTTAGCGGAGGTGATTCGCATTATATCAGGTGAAAAACAGCCTGATATTTTGTGTATCCCCTATGTAACTTTTGCTAGAAAACAGCAGACATCTCCATATTATCTCATGTTGTTTATTGTGACCTGGTAGACACAGAAAATAACACACGATGACAGGACAGACCCTTTGCATGTTAGGGGAGGGGATACACAAAATATCAGGTGAAAAACAGCCTGATATTTTGTGTATCCCCTATGTAACTTTTGCTAGAAAACAGCAGACCTCTCCAAATTATCTCAGGTTTTTTATTGTGACCTGGTAAAGGCATTGAAAATAACACACATGATGACAGGACAGACCCGTTGCATGTTAGGGGAGGGGATACACATTATATCAGGTGAAAAACAGCCTGATATAATGTGTATCCCCTCTTTAACTTTTGCTAGAATACAGCAGACATCTCCATATTATCTCATGTTGTTTATCGGGTAATTGAAAAGCCATATTAAATAAAATTAAATTAAAATAGAACTCACGTTAGAGGGCAGGGGTTAGCAAAGCCAAGGAAAAAATATTGTTCATAAACCAGCATGACTCACATAGGTAGGCCTATCAGTCGGCCTATAGCTGAGGTGCATGTCAATATGGAACTTTGGAAAACACTGTTGATTAATCCACAATAATAAACAAAGCATTAAACAATTTACACG
Organism: Sander vitreus; assembly: GCF_031162955.1. Lineage (NCBI taxonomy): Eukaryota > Metazoa > Chordata > Actinopteri > Perciformes > Percidae > Sander > Sander vitreus. Next base: position 17,934,743 of record NC_135859.1, on the reverse strand, counting down.
TCGCCTTAATGTAATAAACGTATTAATGTAGATAAATGAGACGTCGAGTCTTCCGCGTCGCTATTTGTTCCATTTAAGAGGTGAATTCGGAGTGCAGCAGTTAGAGCAGCACTTTTAGCTGCAGCTGTAGTTCCAATGAGAGAACCTGTAGGGGGACCGAAGCTCTGAGTGCACGCACGCTCCCACGGCCAGGGGATACAAATCCTGGCGGGGATAAGTACCTTGGCACGACACCGGCAGCAACAATCTAAAGCAAGCGGTTAGCCTTAAAAGCTAGTAAAATCCTTTTACTATAATGCAGAAAAATACATTAAACTTACCAAAAGCTGCTCATCATTTAAAGAAAAAGTAAATCCTCCTTTCTTGCATTAACTTTGCATTTAAAACTCGAAAATAACTTACTAACATTACTGCTAAGGTTATGTGATGCTAGCTAGGTATGCTTCTCTCCCTCGTGGGAACGTACTTTGTAAAATATATATAGACTATATATGTAATTATAGAAAATATAATTCTGACAATCTCTTGGCCAGCAGAGAAGGCCTTGCTGGCCCTGATGGCCCACCTCTGTCAAACATGTATAACAGGACATGCAGACAGACACACTCACATTGTATATTATCAAAAGAAAGTACAGCAAAATATAAATTTGTTGTATGTCTTTATGGCACAAACAGGGGACTCAAAAGAGTCTAATCTGGGTGCAGGAGCAGCATCAAGTGATGCCATCGCAGGACACAGATCAGCTGAGGAGAGCAGGGAAAACAGGCTGTGGAGGAGCGTGATGATTGGAGAGCAGGAGCATCGCATTGATATGAAGTGCATTGAGCCATACAAAAGAGTAATTTCTCATGGAGGTATGCAAATACAAATGCTTAAAATCCATACATACCTGTTATTGCTGTATGTTTCATAGCTTTTGACCATTTGGTCTCTGCTGATGTCCTCCCACTTGATGTTCCCCATTCAGTTGTATCTTGCTGTTTTTTTCCCTTGTTTGAAATGGATCAATAAACTTGTAGTAAATCAATTGCAGCTCAATGTTAGAAACTACTTTGACAGAAGGGTGAATGTTTTATCTCAAAATGTCCTTGTTTGGAAACTGAAGACACATATGCCACGCCAATTTGAAATACTGTATCTGCCCTGCATTTCCCCAAGCCTCTTTTTCAGTAAGGGGGAAAGGTGGCAAATTGTTAGCAATTTCAAATCTTTTTGAGAAAATAGTTTCCTACAGGACAAAAGCACAGGTTTGTGCATATGCACTGGAAGTGAGACCCACTATCTTTTTATGTTTAAGGTTATTACGCCGAACAGAATGCCATCATCGTGTTTGCAGCATGCTTCCTACCGGACAGTGACTGTGACAATTACAATTATGTAATGGAAAACCTTTTTCTGTAAGTGAAGCCACTACATCATCAAACATCTGTGGACATGTAAACAAGCCAGAACAATGGACATTAATATGCTGCAATAGCAACATTTGCAATTGATTATGTATATTATACCATTCAATTAACAAGACATTTGCTTGTGTTGCTTTTGTTACAGTCCTCATGTTATGCTCGTCTTACACAGTGTTTTCTATTGTCTGTGTAGGTATGTAATAAGTACCTTGGAACTAATGGTGGCAGAAGATTACATGATTGTTTACCTGAATGGCGCCACACCTCGCAGGAGGATGCCCGGCTTTACCTGGATGAAAAAGTGCTACCAAATGATAGATAGAAGGTAATATGCACACAAACAAAATCACAGAAACTGTAATGTATAATAGGCACACACTCTCTCCACAGTTTTTTTTTCATAAAAATTGTTTGACCCTTGACAGACACAACAGTGTATTTGTCTCTAATAATTAGGGCCCGAGCCGAATTATTATTCCTACTTTCTTCCAGCAAATGAATCGCCTTTTTGAGGGGCTCAACATACTCAGAAACTCACCAAAATTGGCGGTTGCATCAAGTCTGGTGAAATGTATGTATTTTAAGGGTTTCGGGAATAGGCGCACAAAAATGACTCGCCAGCACCCCCTACAAAATTAAAAAAATTGAGCCCCTGCAGTACGTTTAACGTAGACTCACGAAACTTGGTACACATATGAAGCATGTCAACACGTATAAAAAAACGTCATTGGAGCCATACCCTAAACCCAACAGGAAGTCCGCCATTTTGAATTGAAAGTTCCAAATTAGTGCGATTTTGGCCATTTCCACGTCCTACTTTAATGAACTCCTCCTAGAGATTTCATCTGATCGACTTCAGATTTGGTCTGTGCCATCTTAAGACCTTAGAGATGAACAGTTATTAAAAGAAAAACTTTTCGTCATAGGGCATGGCCGTGGCGGGGCGGCCATTTTGTGCGTTTCGCCATCGAAACAGGAAGTGGGTGTAACTTGAGTGTACATTGTCCAATTGGCTCGAAACTTTTCAGGATTCATAAGAGTCCAACCCTGAGGGCATATAAAGGCCGATATTTACTCAAAGTCATAGCGCCCCCTAATGGCAATAGGAAGTAGGCCTAAAAGTCAAGGTGCTATACTTTAACGAACTCCTCCTAGAGATTTCATCAGATCGACTTCAAATAGACAATGGTCTACACCTGTTTGATGTAGGCCATTGTGTAAGGTATCATTGAACTCAGTATAGAGTTCCCTTTTCATTGGAGATGGTTTGGCCCGCCCCCTATGCTTAAGCCATGCCCCTTTCATAAATAATGACCCATTTATCGTAGACTACTGTGTGAGGTATCATTGAACTCAGCAGAGAGTTCCTTTTTCATTGATGGCGGTTTGCCCCGCCCCCTACACTTGGTACAACTTTTGTAATACACCATCTCAAATGGCGCACATTCTACCGTGCACGCTGTGTCCGACGGTTGAGCAAATACAGGGTTGCATGGATCGGCGTCCGCCTGTAACCCTGATGGGCGAAGAGGAGCAAGGGCCAGTCCAACGTTGCTTGCAGCTTAAATTATATTAGTGTTTTTTATTCTCTTTAGTGTTGTTTTTTTCTTGGACTGGGATCTTTTACATGGGGCCATTCTTTTTGATTATATATTACATACATTTATATTGAGTTTAAATAACATTATATAACATTTTTATATTATGCAGCATGTCTAAAGCAGACTGTAATGAAGAATTTCAAATCACATTTGTTTGATTAAAAAGAAAGAAAAGCAACCTTGAATGGCAAAAGTGAAAAAGAATCATCTTTGTCTTTGTAAAACCTTTTTATGAATGTGCTCTTTAGAGAAGAGAGACTTTAGAAAGATTTCTCACTCAATATCAGAGTGTATGTATGTAGAGTGTTTTTTTTCATTTAAACAAAATATTTTATATGAATACAATAATGCATGCTCAGCTAAAATTATATCAATACATAATGATTTTCACTTCCTTATTTGCTTGAATGAGTTGGTTTTCACTGTAATGCAAGACATAGCTATAACTCAGCCCATGATTGATAATTGTTTTTTAGTTCCATCACTTCTTATCAACATAGTTTCATAAGTAGACCAGTAGGGGCCATACCTATCATAAGTACTTACTAACTATCTGACTGGAATAAACATAAACCTTTTTTCTAATGTTCAACAACACGTGTCATGAATTAAGTTGTACCTTTTGACTGTAATTGTTCTGAACAGTATCCAGCAGGGCAGGTTAGCAGCCAGCCTAAGATTAACAGAACAGTTATGTCACAGATTATAAACTGTGTCAGAAATCACTCCCTCATTCACTCATTCACTACTCCCTATATAATAGACAGGCAGTAGTTTACTTTATAGTTAGCAGTAAATTGAGATTTCTGACACGATCTGATGATCTGAATGAATCATCATTTTAAGTCATCACTGATAGGTATTTGGCACATCTATAGAACGCAACACTTTGCATTGTGGGATTGTTAACAGAAATAGTGTACATACCATGGACAATAATTTGCTCACTCCATTGTGGGAAGATTTGATGGCACTTTATGGACCTTTTTCACAGCAGACATTTCTACTTGTCATAGTAGGAAAAGCACAGCTGAAATTGATAACCTTAACGATGGCTCAATTCCATCAAGTGTCCCCGTAAACTATTTCAGTGAGTCAGCATGCACAACACCAGGGCCTCTCCTAAGTGGAATGCAGCCATCATTAATGATTTTGAATACACCTGTGCTTTTCCTACTATGACATGTCAACATGTCTGCTGTGAGAAAGGTCTATTAATGTAGAAAGTTCACACTCAAATAAAATGGCAGACAGTAAATAAAATCAGTGATACGTTAAAACATACTTTATATCTGCCAGCAAGAATGGTTATGAGTTGTAGTTATTAATGAAACGTTTACTAATCTTTTTGCACCACTTCTGTCTCTCCTCCTGTCCCATAGACTGAAGAAAAACCTTAAGATGTTCATCATTGTCCATCCTTCCTGGTTTATACGGACTTTGCTGGGAATCACCAGACCCTTTATAAGGTCTCATTGTTGTACTTAACATATACTGTAGATGACACACATCACACAGGACAGGATTTACATCACAGGTTTTATTTCAGAAAGTGCACACATTGCACTCTTAACTTTACCAATAACTATATATATTCATGCCACCAGTATGTAACGAAAAGAAATTCTCACAACTCTATCAGTTTCGGGGATACAATATTTCACTATCTTCATCTATGGGAATCATTTGTGATCTATTACATGAAGCCACCACAGATCACCCTTTATGGCCCTAACTAATGGCAGGATGCATAAGAAATAAAACGACAGGCCTAAGCATGCAAAAGGATATACTTCCTGACTGAACTTATGCTATTGCTTCATCACATTGCACCATACTGAGATCAGTGATGTAGTACTATTTAGTTATTATTCTGGATTATTATTATTGCTATTTTCTGGATTTGTGACTGGACTTGGACTCACGCACTGATGACTTGGAGTCAAGGATTTATGAAATCGTACTTGAGCATTCATGAAATAGGACTCGGAAGTTGGATGAAATTTCTGACTATTTTTATGTGTAAAGGTCATAAAAATGCTGCTTCATGCAGGGGCCAGTGATAGAGTACTTGAGTCCTGGACTCGAGTCACTATTCTCTGGACTAGTGACTCGATTAGGACTCCAACTCAGTTAATGGTGAGTCGACTCTGACTTCTTTGCTGACTCGGATTCTGACTTGGACTCGAGCACTGGAGACTCGAGAATTGACTCGGACTCGACAGTGGTGACTCAACTACAATACTGACTGAGACAAACCTTTATGGTTTCTGTTTTCTACAGCTCCAAGTTCAGCAGTAAGATCAAGTATGTGAACAGTCTGCAGGAGCTTGGGGAAATCATCCCAATGGAGTTTGTCCACATTCCACCCAGCATTGTAAAGTGAGTCCGCCTGTTAACATTCACTTTTTGGTGGTCACACAAGGTGAAGACAAAAACACATTTTACCGTTGTTTGTTTGTATTTATGTGATTATCTTGAAAGCTTACAATACCACTTAATGGCAATCTGTCAGGAAACCTTGTCCGTTTTATCTATTTTTGAGCCTGCCATCATTATCTGCATAGAGTGACAATGTGAACATTGTAACATTAACTACCATGCCTCCCCTCCTCCATTCCAGTTTTGGCCGTCAACTTGACCTGTTTGTCAAAACTGTAGAAGCTTAGACAAGTCGTATAATCGTTTGTTTCCAGCGACTGTTTGTGGACTAAAAAATCTCTCACTCTGCCCCAAGGTATGACGAGGAGAGGGGTATACACAAATTTGCATGCATGAGGTAAATCACCTTACCTGCCTGTATTGATCAGTTGGTTGTGTAGAAGTCTCCCTGAAAAATCCTTCAACGCTATTGAATTTTCTCATGCTGGGACTAACCTTTGACTGCCCTTTGGCATAAAATGAGCTAGATATTGATTTTCTTACTTCTCTCAGTCTGGGATGTGGCTGTCCCTGTGAATTGGTTAATTTCACCTTTCATCTGTGACATTTTAGTAGTCACTCCCCAAGCTAGGCTGGTCTGATGGTTTCTTATGCAACTTACGTGCAATGCATAGTGCATAATGCATAGACTCCAAACTGGAAAATACTGAGTTCTCTGTTAGTATGAATGGTTGCAAAGGGTTTAGAGTTTCAGTCAGACTTTCTCATAATTGGCAGCAAAATATTACTGCAGTGTAAAACAAGGTATGGATGAGGCACAGTATTTTAATTGCAGCTGGCTAATGATAGCTTCCAGTGAGATGAGTTAGAACTATTAGCACAAAGCATTCTTGCAAAAAGCAGTGCCCAGTTAAAACAAATACTAAAACAAAGTCATCACAGTAGCAGTGTACATTGTTGTATGTTGCTTTATTGATCCCACCACTAGATTACTGACCTGACGCACCAGATGGTTTGTTACTCAGAACCATCCGAGAAGCCGTCATTGGAAACTGTATTCGAAAAGGGCAGGCACTTTCAGAAAATACTTGGCAGGTTATTTGGATGAATCATTTGTCCATCATGGACTTCAACCATTCAGATTTCTTCACTACCAACGGAGCCAGTTGGTTAATCAATTGTTTTGCCGAAGCCAGTCGGAAGAAGAGTGAGAACATCTTTTCCATCGCAAAAAACCTTCAATGCCGTTCTTTTCTTTTCTTTCAATGAAGAAATACTCTCCAGTTCTGATATAACTGATGCTATTGCAGATTATACGCTAACCTCTTTAGGAGTCGCCATTGTTGTTTTGAACGAGCAGCCGCCTCTCCGTGTCGTCACACACACCTAAACCTCAACCTGGCTGCCAGTAGCTCCTCACAGGACGCTGATTGGTGCGAGTCACAGTGGCTCAGACATAAACGCATTACTTGAAACAAACAAAACGAGATGGATTTTTGTGTGATCTCTTAATATTGCGATTCTCGTGTGATATTGTGATATTGTGATGTTGTGATATTGCGAGAATCCAGCGGGCTTGCAAGGTAACACGATTGCCCCAAAGTAAAAGAAAAACAACACATAGTGGCTTTAAGGTATGAGGTTAAAATGAGGTTAAGGTTTAGGAAAGGCTGTTTAAGGTTAAGGAAAAAAGGTCTTTATGACCCGCAGTGCTATAATGTCACACTTCTTTGCTACTGAGAGGAGATATACACAACTACTGGTGAGGACAGAATCTGTGGAAAATACTGTAGAATACCATGAAAAACATGATACATTAGATTTTATGTTTATGATTTTTAGGATTACTTTCCATTCAGCCATTTCTATTAAGATGTCAAAAAAGATCAGTGTAAAAAGAGAAACAAGTCTGTTTTCAGCTCACAGGCTACTAAAAACATTCACTAACACACTTGCTGATGCTTTAGTGGAAATGAGAGAGAGATGAGACCTTGGAAAAATCAAAGCTAATCTAATCTAAAATAATCTAAATCCAACTTTAACTTTATCCATTATCTAAGGGGCCATGGCTTGAGTGTGAAAACAATAGATTGACCAAGACCAAAAAAAGTGTTTAAGTTTTGACTGCTTTATTGTTGGGAAATCACTCCTTTAACCTTGATCACTCCCACTTTAGAGCACTGATGCTTGTTTTCCTTTCCTTCCATTTACCCTCCTATGGCAGTGTGAATACAGGCTACTAATCCCCAGTAATTGCATGTGTACTGACAATGTGGTCGCCCCCCTGACACTTGTTTACCTCCTTCACTAACCTTTGCTCTCTGCCCTCCAACCAAATGCTAAACCAGACTGGATACAGAATTGCAAGACACAACAGCTAAGTAAGTAATGGGCCATTGTTCTCTGTCAGTGAGTGAATTTAACAGAGACAAAGAACATGATTGCTATATACAGTATTTCCCCAATATTTAATGAAAAGTAATTGCCCATATATTCCAGGCAAAGTAGCGTTTTACGACAGACTAATTGTAAAATAATTTTTTGCAGCTTAGATCATTTCTATGAGGTGTCCAGAACAACATACTAAAAGTCCTAAGAAATCCTAGTTGAGGAAATATGTTAAATTCTCATCAATCCAAGATGTGTGCCAATAAGGCCAGACAACAATACACCCCAATGGGGCTATTTTTTTCCTTTACTCCTATCAAAATGAAACTTTACACAATGAAAGTACCCAAGACAAGAAAACATTTTTGTATTACAAGTTTCTTTGAAAATGAATTTTAATATGCAAATGAGCTATACACTAATCGAATATGCCCAAAATACACCCAAATAGGCTTAATTTTTTCCTTTACTCCTACCACAATAAAACTTTACATAGTAAAAGTATACATGAAAAGTAACTTTTTTTGTATTACAAGTTTCTTTTGAAATGAATTTGAATATGCACATGAGCTCCACACTTATTGAATATGTCCTAATTTGCATAGGCAGAAACACCATTCATATGTATGACAAATACATCGGCCCAATCTTCATCCAATCATCCTACTGCCAATGGGTGATGGCAATGCTGCTTTTAGACTGGCCTCCAACCTGAAAACTGCCTGGCTTGGTAGTACCTGCCGGTATAGTCTTCAGGGTCACGGAGGCACAGAAGCCTCCCCACCACGACAAGGTAGCAACAACAGGGGAGTTTTTTTTAGTTTTTTTTTAGTGTTTCTTATTTTTTTTTTAAAGTTTTTTTTTAATCCAGCCTGGATCCTCGACCCCTTCTCTGTGGCTCTTGGTTCTGGCACCCCCTATATCAGTTCCTGGTTTGTTCTTTGCTTAGTTCTTCCCCCTCTGGGTCATATTCATCTGATAAATCAGGCAACTGTGAGTTTGTGCAGCCAGTACCACAACATTCTCCGCAAATGGCAGTGCAAGTGAGTCCATGTTTTTTTCATGTGCATCTCTTTGTGCTGCAGTCTTTCTTGCAACTACAGCAGACTACATCTAATATTTCTGGTGGTGCCGCAGACTGATCGGTCATTATTGGCATAAATCTCCCATCCAAAACATGCCACCCCCAGTCTTTTGGGCCCATACGTTCACTTCCCCCTTTCCACTCCATCATTTGGTAAAAGACCCGAAGACTATGAAACTTTGCAGCTGTTGACGTTGGAGGGAGAGTTTGAGGTTCCACTGGAGATGAGTTCTGAGTTACTTTATCACAGAATCGCCTGTATCTCAGCATATCCAGTGATTCATCTTTTTTTCACTGAGATAAACCAAGAACTGTTGTTTGTTTTTGTTTCCTTGTTTACTTTTCATGTAGACTTTCATTGTGTAAAGTTTTATTATGGTAGGAGTAAAGGAAAAAATGAAGCCTATGCGGGTATATTTTGGGTAGCCTATATTCGATTAGTGTATAGCTCATTTGCATATTCAAATTCATTTTCAAAGAAACTTGTAATACAAAACTTTATACTCTTCATGGATACTTTCATTGTATAAAGTTTTATTTTGATAAGAGTAAAGGAAAAAAATAGCCCCATTGGGGTGTATTGTTGTCTGGCCTTACTGGCACACATCTTGGATTGATGAGAATTAAACATATTTCCTCAACTAGGATTTCTTAGGACTTTTAGTATGTTGTTCTAGACACCTTATAGAAATGATCTAAGCTGCAAAAAATTCTTTTACAATTAGTTCTATTTTTGTCTCCAAAATGAGTTACTTTGCCTGGACTAATATGAAAAAAAGAGGTATTGGCCCAATCAAACAGCATGCGGACACTACAGAGATAAAGAGAGTGTTTACACTCTGCTGTGTGTGTGTTAGAAGATCCTATTTACAGGGTATTAGCCACCTGCAACAGGCCTATTTAGCTTTTGCAGAGATACACAGTTTATGATCCGACTACTGTTTTTATTTCTCACATATGTTTTTCATTGGCAATCCCCCTGCTGTAAATGTTTAGTTCTAATGCCTCAATGCTTTTTTCCCCTCATCTTCTCTCCCACTCAGAGCCGACAAGAAGGGGAACTCTTTTGTTTGACAGTTACAAGATACCTGGCTGCTGCCTATCTTCTCCCTGCATTATGCTGTACTTTACCGCAGCATAATATCTGAATATAAGCCAGCCTGCAGCATGATGTGTATGGCACATAGTTGTTGCAATGGGTTAGAAAGAAAGAAGCTGTGGTAATAAAACATCAGTCCTTTGCTTGTTCTTTGAGGAAAGTACGAATCTGAGAGTGCTGCTGAACATATACAGGTCAGAGACTCGCTGTGCTGAAGGGAAGATGCTTTATCCTGTATTACTGTACCTTACACAGCACTTAATTGTGTACCCCATTCTAGCTTTTGTTTTCTTTGACAAATCTTTTAATTTGAACAATACTTTGATAATTATATAATTCACTTTGGAGGAATTACTAACCGGCTTTGTTACATTCATGTGTATTATTCTACCCTGTCAGTTGCCATCTGTATCTTTTGTAACCATGGTAATAATCAGTGTGGATTCTCAGCAGCCGTAGCGAGGTTCATGACTCTTTCACCTAATAACTAAACATATGCAAACATAAGTTGTATTACAGCCCATCTGCTCACAAATGAACATTTGTGTTGCCTGGACAATTGGGACATTACTGTACTGTGGCTCTGTCAATAGGCTGTAATGTTAAGGGACACTCAATTTAGACTGTAATTTTATGAAGTCATGGTGCACCCAAAATATGATCCACACATAAAATAATCTTTTTACTGTACACGTCTGTTCTGTTGAAATGGCATGAAACAGAAGTGCCAAGCTGATTTATGAATAGTTTACAAGCGTGTAGGTGGCTCCTGTCACAGTGTTACATTATGTCACCATCTCATTCAACACTTACAATACATACAATCTTTAAAGGCTATCATAGGCTGCTCTATTTCCACTGTATGTCTCTGTGAAAATACTACGATAATCTATGATGGCCCTGAGAGCTCAGCGCACTGCAACAAAACACAAGCAAATTAAGAAAACATGTATTTGACAACCCATGTGCAGCAAAGTGAGAAAACACAACCAAATACAGAAATGCACTGCCAATTTCAGCATAGTTTTCTCTATTTGCTTGTGTTTTCTTACTGTAAGTTGCAGTGCGTTGAGCTCTCAGAGCCACCGTAGTTATCAGTAGCTGCAGTGCTGCATGCTTTCAGTTGCTACAGTTTGATATTACTCTGATCTGATGACTCACCTAAAAGCAGAACTGTGTACCAGTGCAAATTAAGTCATGGTTTATTTTGGTTGTTTTGCTTTTTATTATATTTGCATACATTTGTGGCTTGCAAGGTATTCATTTGTTGTAAATATGTTGAATGTTTTACTTTATTAAAGATGTGTTTCTCCTCAACAGTCTTTTAAAAAAGTATGCCATACATCACAATAAACACATTGCTCATTGCATAATAATCAAAAAGTACCCAACCCATACTGACTCCTTTTTTTCTCATTAAGTCACAGTAAATTAATTAATCTTTTTTGACACCCTGTAATATCAAAGTAATACAAATGAATCCCATATAAAAGCACACTATCGACTGCTTTAGGTCCTTTTGCAGCAGCAATTTTCCCTCAGTCTATGTGGAATGGTTTGGCACTCTACATTTTCCCTGTTTTTAAAACAAAGTTACAAAGTGCTTTACATGGCTAAAACAGGAACAAAAACATTTCAGCACTGCAATGACATAAAATCAGACAATCATAACAATACAAAATAAAATGGAAATAAAATACCCAGAAGTAACAACATGAAGAGAGATATGTTAGGAGAATAAGGGGAATGTAAAGTGAAATAAAATGATGTGCTCACAATTAATAAAAAGCTTGTTTAAAGAAAAGTTTTTAGAAGTGATTTAAAGGCTGTCACTGATTCTCCAACTCTCAGATCTTCAGGCAGGGAGTTCCAGAGTTGATGAGCCCTGACTGCAAATGCTGGTCACCTTTAGTTTTGAGCTGGGACTTCGGAACACCCAGCAGAGCCCTGCCTGAGGACCTGAGGCTGCGCTCTGGAGGACAGAGTTTCTGCAGGTTTCACCAAGTCAAATTTAAGACTTTTAAGACCTTTATGAATAAAATTGAAGACCTTTATCACAACATCAACTGAGCCCTAAATTAAGTTTTTTCAAGCCAAGTAACACTAAACTTGCACTTCCCCATAGCTGTCTGTGGTACAATCTGAAAGACACTCGCACCAAAAACACGAAAGCTGATTGGCTGCAATATAAGTTGCATGTTGGTCTCATTTGTAGTCGTAATACAGCGAAATTATATTTGGACTAGCGAAAGAAAGAACTACAATACCACAGAATTAAAAAAAATAGAGAATAGGAGGTAGCGTTGTCCTAGAACATAATACTTCAGCGAATTTAAGACTTTTTTAAGACCTCAAGGAAACCCTGGAGGAGCAGCAATTGAACAATGTAACTGTGAGCTGAACCATGAAGTGCTTTAAAATTAGTTAGTAAAATCAATTCTAAAACGTACTGGTAACCAGTGAAGAGAGGCTAGGGCTGATATAATCTTACTTCTAGTAAGCAGCTGCGTTTTGTACAGGCTGAAGGCGTGAGATGTTTTTTTGGCTTTACCCTGAATACAAATACAGTGCATTAATATAATCTAACCCATAAACTAAAAGCATGAATGACCTTCTGAAGATCCGGTCGACGGAGAAAACTGTGTCAAATGCGGAGCTCAAATCAAGAATTAAAATCAAACAATCACCAGCATCAGCTGTGAGTAGATTAAGATTGTGTGTCACTTTGATGAGAGCCGTTTCGGTGCTGTGACGTGAACAGAAACCTGATAGCAATTTGTCAGAAATATCAGAATTATTCGCAAAAAAACAAGTAAACAGCAATCTCTAAAGTCTTAACAATTGTAATTTAGAAATGGCTCTAAAACAATGTAATCCAGAGGGTCAAGGCTAGGTTTCTTAAACAGTGGGTGCACTACTGCATGCTTGAGGCAAGATGGGAACATAGCCAGTGGACAGAGAGTTATTTAAAATAGTGGGACCAAAACTTTTAAAAACCTCTTTCAAAGTGCACAGTGAAAGGGCCTTGAGGCCGAGGTGCTGCAGTATAGAGACGGATCACCAGTGACATGAAAATCTGCTGTATAATTTCAATTATTTTGTTTTTTATCACTTTAGAAAACGTATATCAAATGTAAATAAGTTTTAATATATCTTGAAAATGGTTTTATTTAAATGATCTGTTGCAAAAGATAATTAAATAGCTTGTGATCAATTCTCCCATATCTCTCAGGATTCTTGGTAGCAAGTAGTGTCTTTCGTCTCAAATACTTCTCCAAGCAGTAGACAGCAATGGGATCGGTTTCTGTGTCAAACTTATTGGCAAAGAGGTGATGCTGCTTAAGCAACCACTGCAGGTCTCCAGCACCATACACACATATTGACCTGACATGGTTGCCTTGACATACTGGGTACACCGCCTCCAGTGAACCCAGTGGCCCCTCATGCGACTGCCACTTCACCAGCCGTGCAATCGCATTGATGTCGGTCATGTCGTATTTGTGGTTGGGCAACACTGAGCCAGGGACGCCAGGGATTCGTTGAATGGTTGCCCAGATAAACTCATCCGGACTGTAGGTGTCTTTGGCCCACTCGATCAGTGCCAGTACTCGCTTGTCCTCCAACACGCTGCGGATATAGCCTCGGTTGACCACAATGTAAGCATTTCCTGACATAATGGGCAGGTTAAAGGGAGGTGGCTCCTTTGTCTTTCCTTTCTCCTGAGACAGCTGAAATATTGAATTAATATGATGGTGACGGTCATTAAAGTCGACCTAAATAGAAAGTTACGATGACAAAGTTACTGTGCAAATTATCAATACAGCCATGTAAAACAACCAAAAAAGTACCTTGATTTTCCCATCAATAATCTGGTAAACATTTGACACCCTCCTCTGCTTTTCTCCAGGCAGTTTTTCTGACTCCAAGCTGTTGCCGCCCTTCAGTGAACGCAACGCACTCACAATCTCCAAGTTGGTTTTCAAAGGGAAATCCTGGCCACAAAGGTTGATGAAATATTTCCATTTTGTTTTGGCGTTATAGAGATCAGCCATACAGTTAAGATCTGCCTGGACTCGTGGCCAGGCAGCATAGACCACATTTACAGCCTTGCTGACCAAGAAGACATTTGGGAAACAGGAAGTAATGGCACTGATGGCAGAGAAGACTGAAGCCTCTGATTTTTTGTCCACATGGACACAATAGATATTTTGAGGTGCATAGATGGCTCGCAGCAGTCGCTCAAATGTCTGCACCTAGAGTATATGAAAAAAGATCAATCCATTTTTGTGTAGGTATGTTTCATATAGTAATTGTTACATGCATTTGCTTTATTTTTTATTTTATTTTTCAATTTAAAGGGGTACTTAAACAACAATTTAGTATTGCTCTTCTATGAAGCTGGGGGTACTCACAAAAGACAGAATTTTCAGAAATGGTCAAAACTGAAGCAGCAGGGACAAAAATATTGTAATAATGTTGTGTCTCTAGTATGGGACAAGTTCTTAAAAAGAAAAAAGAAACTATGTCATTAGACACCTCTGCCACAAAAATGCCCACTTTTTCAAACTATAACTTAAATGCAGGCTTTTTTATTTAAAAGAAATCATCAACATCAAGCTGAGATAACCTTGATGACATCATCAGGGTTATTATAAACTTGCTCCAGATGCACAGACGACATTATACAGCTGTTCTGTTCACAGACAGAGAAGTTCACCCTGTGACAAGTAAACTGAACTCCATGTATAAAATCAGTGGAGTGCCCCTTTAATGAATTGTTTAGACCGACTACACTGTTTAAAGTTTATTTGAATTTAAATTTAAGTAGACTTGCATTGCCAGACCCTCCTCCGCAGCGCTGCGGATGAGGGTCTGGCTAGTCTACACAGCATTCGGGGAGGGGAGAAAAACGTGCTCTGGTTTACTGGCATTTCTTTAAACCAATCATAATGTCTTGGACAATGCTAAGGGCCAGATGGAGCAACGGTGCCTCTGCAAAATAGCCTCGGGAAGGAACTTGTTTTGACAGACATCCGGCGGAATTTCCAGCAGCCCCTGAACAATCCCAGAAATGAGACTTTGTCGATATAGACACAAATCTGGGCTACATACCTTATGATGCACAACCATGGAGTAAGCCAGAGGGAATTCCTCTTCTTCCTGGCTTAAAGGGAATGTTAAGTATTTCCTACTTAACTTGAATTTCCTGTAAATACACAACATTGAACAAATATTTATTTCTGTTCAATTTAGTACATTGAAATAATAGCTTACAGTTATACAATTACTGAAACCTGGAATTTAAAAGCAACGCACCTGCAGTCTTGGGTTGCATTGATATAGTACTCATCAGGAATCTGAACACTCTTGCGGAAGTCTTTAGTGATGGTCAGTATTTTGGCCTTTTCCACTGCCTCACTATCTCCCTGCAGGATTGCTGAACAGTTGCACACTTTCTCTGGGATGTCATCAGCATCTGTATACTCCAACCAGCTGAACCTGTAGGTAGGATTCCAGCCTATTTTTGGGAGACTGAGCAGGGAAAGCATCCCTAGAAATCCCAGTGCAACAGTGAGCTTCAGCAGGAGCCGGCCATGTTTTAGTAGTTTCATTATTTGTGAGGAGGACATCAACTTTGACACTTTTACAGTGTTAGTTCTGTTTGTAGTCTATCTGCACTTAGTCTTTATATTTCTTTCATAGAATAACTGATTTCTTTTTTAATGTCTATAAAACAGTATGGGTGTAAAATATAAAGGTGACCATAGACCAAAGTTCATATGTACTTGTGGACAATGCTGAACTGCTCCTTGTTTAATGACCAGGCAATCTAATCAGCACAAAAATGAAAAAAAGATAAACAAAAGGCAAACTATTAGCTTTCAGCCTACTAAATATTACCTATTGAAATAAAAAAAGTTCTAAAACTGTACTTTTATGTTTAGTCAAGTAGATTTTTAAATATGTAGATTTTTGAAAGAATGAAGAAGTAACATTTGACATATTTTACAACAAAACAAACAAACAAAAGTAGACACTACAAGGTGCAAAGTAGGCACCCTCTATACCACATTACATAAATACTACTAGGAGATATATAATGCAGATTTTCCGGTTGATACTTTAATGCTTCAATGTTCAATTAACATTTTTTCCATACTGTCTGTCTAAATACATGTATTGTCTGTCTGAAATGCTTCGTCTATGGGGATGGGTGGACATACTCAGATAGGGGTGGTATATTCTAATGAGCCTGCGTGTGACATGAAAAGGGGAGCCAAATCTGAATTTCTTTATGAATTTTCTTGGTAGGCACTCCAGATACCCAAATGTAAGTGCAGTCTTCTTTCATAGGTTAGTATAGACCAGTCTTTCCTAAAGTTAGGGTCAGGCTCTATATAGTTGTTAGGTTAGTGTTACTGTTATAGTCATATTTTAAAAATAATTTAAAATCATGATTTTCTTTCTTTTTTCCATTTATTTTCTCTAAGATATAAGCTTACATGGGCTACCTTAACAAACAAAGTTGTTTTCAATTACTTTGTGTGGAGTGAATCAAAGACAAGCAATATTTAAATTCTTGTATGAGAACATGTCCATTTTAAAATGTGAAGGTAGGTATACATTTGCAAAATTGCTTGCTCTGATTAAGGATCTAAAAAGACTTCTATTCACCACACTTCTATGACTATTTCACAACCATAACCCTTTTTCCCTAAATATAAAAGTTTAAATTACAGTGCTGTCATACAACATACATACTATTTGCTGTATGCCAGTACTGTAATAGTAATAGGAGATAATTTAGTATTGAATGCTTGAAAATGAAACTAAAGCCTCTACATTAACAAAAGCAGCATCCGTTTTGGGCCCAACACATGAAAAAAGTGATTTACAGCTTTTGTTCCCCTAAACCACAGAATATTTAAATGCTTCCTACCTGTGATTTTACAAACAGCAGCTCCGATTTGAGTCTTCTCTCTCTCTCTATCTTGTGTGTGTGTGTGAGTGTTTTTCAACACGTACACTTCTGGAGATTACTTTTCTTAGCTGATAATTAACCTTTACAAAGGTGCGCCATATTTATCTTGCAAGCTAGTCAGAGCAGACTTGGCTTTTAGGGAGGGGGGGCTTAAAGAGACAGACAGACAGACAGTATGTGTTTTTTAAACATTAAAGCAAGTAAACATGTTCTAGTAGAAACCCAAAATACAAGTATGAACCTGAAAATGAGCCTGATACTGTATGTCTCCTATATACCATATTGTAGTATTGTACTGTAGTATAGAGAGTGCCTACTTTGCACATTGTAGTGTGTCTACTTTTATTTTATTTGTTTGTGACTTGCAAGATATTAATTTGTTGTAAAATATGTCAAATGTTTTAGCCTACTTAATTGAAGATGAGTTCCTTCTCAACAGTCTTCTACTTATGTAAAAATCTAGGCTACTTGACTAAACATAAAAGTACAGTTTTAGAACTTTTCCACCAAATCTAAAAAAATGTTCCACTTCTTTTCTTTTTTTGTGCTCATGTTTTCAATATGATATCATTTTTGATTCCCTGTTCATTAAACTAGCAGCAGCTCTAGTTATGTCAGCAGTACCTACAAGTAGTCCTACACATGAACTTTGCTCTACATTCACCATTACATTTCGTACTTAGAAAAACTGTGTTTGGCTAAAGAATTTATGTGTTCCTAACATTTCTTATCTTGTTTCCAGGGCCAATGCCATGTGTGTGACTAATCTGCATGACTAATCTGAGGACAAACCCTCCATCAGACATTTTTATCTTAGATTTTAGAACCACTATAATAGAATATCTCAGCAGTGCATGTATCAAGGTCTTTATGACTCAGGTAGGCCTTAATCGTTTCAGACACATAATGTTGTATAGGCATTAAAAAAATAAATCAGGGACTCTATGAAAAAAAATATAAAGACTAAGTAAAGCTGGACTACAAACAGAAGTAACACTTTAAAAGCGTCGTAGTTGAGGTCCTCCTCTCAAATAATGCTGCTGCTGAAGCTTACTGATATACTGGGATTTCTATGGAATGGATTCTTCCCCTGCTCAGTCACCCAAAACTAGGCTGGCATCCTACCTAACGTTACATAATCAGGTTCAAAGCTGGTTCAAATTAGTTGAGTTGCTCCACAATCTTTCCACGTACGTACCCTTGGCAACATCAGTGGTTGGGAATCACCATAGACAGTAAAATTAAATCACTGAGGTCTGTTTGGGCCATGGTTTGGGTGCTTGAGAAAAGAATTGTCCTCATGTCGCCCTCTTGTGGTTAGATTTAAACGCCAAAGGAAGCTAGCGTTACCAACAAACCTACAGTTGACGGGCTTGGTAGATCCATAGGTAGACTTAGCATCAAGTTAAGTAGGCTAAATGTATCCTATACGCTAAACAGTATTGAGTACGACGTATTAGGAACTTGCCGTGCGCTCCCATTGCCCGAGAGCAACACCTCGGGGTTTCGGTTTTCAAAACATCCAGATGAAAATCTGCGTCGTATTTCCGTAGATGGGTCAGTGTCAGTGAATGCCTCATTTGTAATTGCTATATTTCCTACAACAACTGAACGCAACACGTGTGCCTCCCGGTCCGCTTTGGTCACGCGGTCAATGACATCAGTAAAGGCTTTACTGAGACAGATGTGTACTGTAACGTTGTAACACGTGTAATATAGTACCACCTGTGATAACCAGGGCTTTATTCTCACCGTGAGTTGACCTACCGGGACGGACCCAGCACAACCAGACAATCAACACATTAGGATAAACCGTTTTAAGGACAGGGTGTCTCTACTGAAGCTAACAGTGGTAAGCTTAGCTAGCATACCTGGTGAACTTTTACCATCGCTGCTCAGTGTGTTTGACAATCAACTTTATCCAACTCGAGCAAGCTAACCGGGCAGCTGACTATATAACGTCAGCTAAATGCAAGGACGGACTTTGAACTCTACAAGGGTACGATTTCAGTTTAGCTAACTGTCGAAGAGTTCCTGGCTGATTAGCCAGTCCGACATCCTTGTGTCGTTCGAGGTCATTCTGTAGCCTCTTAGCCAGTGATTATCGGGAAGCTAGTCATGAAGAGCCTACCGTATTTCTGCCGGGGAGAGGTCATTCGAGGCTTCGGGAGAGGAAGCAAAGAACTGGGAATCCCCACAGGTGAGTTCATTAGCTATCTGCCATTAATCTATTTGAGCTTTTGAGTAACGTTAGCTAATAACCTACAATATACGTAGTTTACGTTAGGTCAGTTAGTCTGAATTGGTCCAGAGTAATTTCACCAGAGAGAGAACCAGAGTAGTGTTAACGTTAGATAATCAACATTGGCAGTCTGTGGTTTTGACCTAAATGTCCGCCAGCCTTTCTCGGATGATTCGGCAGACAACCTGATTACTGTCCATTCATAATTGTTGCAGTTACCAGCTTGCAGTGAACAGCATTGATGGCGACACCTTTTTGACGCAACGACCGCGCATTGTTTTTCTGACTGCAGTAAATGTTAGTTGAGTAACGGAACTTGACAGATGTTTCCAGAAATATGTAGTGACGTCATACCTTAATCCAGTGGTTCCCAAACTGAGGAACCAAACAGAATTGAGGCACAAGATCTAAAAACGGTTTGTTTGTTTTTCCAGGAAATTGTCAAACCATATGGTAAGTTGCGAAATAAAAACAGGGAACACAGTTTAATTTAATATTTAGCCTATATAAATGTATTTATATATATATATATATATAATATCAGCTTTTACAAAAGAGATTTTTGTCCCCAACCATGCATAGCTTCGAAACATTTGCCAAAAGTACCCAGTGTGTTACCCACTGTAACAAATTCATATCTAATAATATATAATGTTATTAATTTCTAGCCCTGGTTATCTTAACATCCAGTTAAAATGTTACTCTAACTAGATTTCTTTGGTTTAAAAAAAATGTCTTCATCTGATTTTAGGTGACATTGAGCAAGACACTAACTTTCAGGAGGAGTGGTTTCCCTTACCTTGTTCTTTCCTTCCCCTGACTCTTCCTCCCTTTCTCTCTCCCATCTCCAGCCAACTTCCCTGACTCAGTGGTGGACAATCTTCCAGCAGATATTGCCACAGGAATCTACTATGGCTGGGCCTGCGTCGGTAATGGTGATGTCTACAAGATGGTGATGAGCATTGGCTGGAACCCTTACTACAAAAATACCAAGAAGTCCATGGTCAGTACAAGAAAAGCAGCATTCACTGCAAACTGTTTTAGAAAGCGTGCACATTGCCAATCTATTTATAAGATGTTAAATAGTCTTTGACAATCCAGGGTTTAAAGGCAGCCATGGTCACACTGTGGGTATTAAATTCCCCACAGTGGGACAAAACATATTTGAATTAAAAAATGAATAACTGCTCTTAAAAATAAAATGAATACCCCTTGTGTTGAAAGAAGAGAATAGTGGCTAAAGTTTGCAATATAACACATTTATGGACACGTTTCTTTAAGCAACACCCTAAACTGTTCAGTAAAATGAAATGATTAAAGTTGTGAATTAAGTCACAAGATTGGCGCAAAGATTTAAGTCCTTAAAATATGCTGTTTTCAAGATAGTATTGTATACTTCGTACACACTCCATACTCAGCCATTTTTCTTCATTTATTCTGCATCTAAATGTTATTAATTACATTTCAGCCATTCTAATACATTCTGGTTTGATAACACAATATAATTGCAGTTCATCACATTTGACAGTTGCAGTACTCTTGTAAGGAATACTTTTTTTTATTCTAGGAGACCCACGTGATTCACACATTTAAAGAGGACTTTTATGGGGAGATTCTCAGTGTTGTCCTGGTGGGCTACATCCGTCCAGAGAGAAGCTACAACTCACTTGGTACGACACCGCTCTCTCTCTCACACACACACACACACACACACACACACACACACACACACACACACACACACACACACACACACTCCTATTTTTGTATGCCTGCACTCAAAGGTCTAAGATTTCTAATGCCTCCAGATTTAATCTTTTTTTTTTTCTTCCTCTTAACCCACCATGATTCCCCCTTCCATACACTCAATTATTCTTCTCTTTGCACCTGATTTCTTTTCTGCATGTCTTCATTTCTCTTTAATTTCTGTTTTTAACAGAAGCGCTCATTGCAGCCATAAACAGCGACATTGAGGAGGCCAAGGTCACGCTGGAGCTCCCCGAGCATCTCAAACTGAGAGACGACAACTTCTTCACCAGCGCTCCCAGCTCATCGTCAGCCCTGCCCTCCAACACTGCATCCACATCACAGACTATTATAAATGGTCACTGACAGCTGGCTGTGACTGTAGCACTTTGTGTGCACACATGCACACACACACACCAGAAAACACATAAGTTTCTATTTACACACAGGTGTATGCACTAATTAAAATGCACAGCCTCATTCTGAGATCTCTGACCCGTCGTCATGGCTGCATAAACAAACAGTCTTTTTTTATTGTATTTTTCTTTTACCTCCTTAATGTGTCTCAATTGTTTAACTTCCTGAATGTTTTTTTTGCAGACTGCTTTTGTATATACTCCCACCAGATTGCCTCAATAGCATAACTGTGTATCTCTTTGGTCTTACTGGTCCTACTGTATATTTGGAATCTTTTATGTAAGAAGGTACCTTTTAAAAAAATTTAGCATGAGGGTGACCACAAGTAACTTTGTAATAATTTGTATATAACGAAAGACACAAATGGAAGGCAATTATTTATTCTAGTTTACACAGGGACCAGGGTTACTGCATGTAGAATTAAAGGTTCAACAATACATTTATGTCAGTTTTGTTATTTCCATATATTAGGGTAAGATGTAGTAGGAATACAATTATTCTAAATGTGTAAAGCATCAAAAATAGGATAAAATATTAAAAGTTATGCACATGGCTGGCCAAGAGCTCTTTTTGTGACATCACTGGCGGATAACCGCCTGAATGTTGTTATTGTCCTAATATCAGTGATGATATCAATGATTTCCTATTATGTAATTAAAATAAAAAAAGATCTCAGAACTTACATGTTCCTGTTATTTCCCCCTTTAATCAATTACTAAAAGTTAAGAAAATTCCTGTAAGATTGCTTTACATGCGCTCCTATGAATTCTGCACTCGTAAGGGTCATGTTTTCAGCAAAAGCAGAGCGGAAGTAAGTCAAACGTCACACTGGGTATGGGAATGTGTAGATAAGTGTCACAGCAAGAATAAGAACTAAAGCATCAGTCTGGCTCATGAAGGGAAAGCCAATGTCAACGGCAAGCACACTTAAGCGAAGGAGGTACAGTGGCAGACATCCCTGAGTCGGTTGTGTCTATTTGTTAGGTCTAATATGAGAAAAGACACTGGACTCAACCTGCTCTGCTGGGGATCAGGGCCCAAAATTAGCACCATCTACTAGCCAAATGCTGATAAAATGTGCAAGTGGCTGGTAACTTTTCTTCACTCACCAGCCAAAAAGCAATGGTAAGCTATTGAGTGGCTGGTACAATTTGAACATTCACTAGCCAGTTGGCTGGTGGACAAATAAGTTAATTTTGGACCCTGCTGGGGATACAGTGTCATATTACCAAAAGCCAAATTTAAATTGATGTTACATGAACCTTATATATCATGAAAATAATTTGACATAACAGTGCTTAAGCAGCTAAGAAATTAGAACAACTTGTCTTTCGGTAATAAGTATTTATCTCTAAAGGGTCCTCATTTTCAACTAGTATGAGAACAGTGAACATTAACTAGACAACAATGGAAATGTGATCTTATAATAACCCCCTGTGACACAGATGAGGAACCAGTTAAATTAAGACCACACTTACATCAGTTTACATAGGCTCAAAACGGATCTCTACTTATTTAAAAGTATATTAATTTAGTTTTCTTACATAACACAATCTGTCACCAAATCCAATGTGAACATGTTACTAGGCTCAACAATTACAGTGAACGGCTAACAGCAGTCACTTTTGTGTTGATTTGCATGCAATTCTTTGCCAAATCACTTCAACTCACTTTTGTACAACAGCAGGTTAATTCATAACACATTTACATCAAGAGTGCACACTCACAACATAGATCAAAATCCAGCTTTATTATGAAACAATGATTCACAGCACATTTCACCTCATCCAAGTACAGAGAAAGATCCTATTCATTTACTCTTCACACTTTTCTGTGGGTGTCTCTGTTATTATCTCAGGGAGACAGCAAAAAAGGCAGATGCACAACCTTAACGTCAAAACAGAGCTAGAGTAGAAATACATACCTTTAAGGAAAAAGTCCTGCAAAATCACCAGTGCAACATTTTGCTGTGTTTTGAGCAGTACTATTCTGAACACACGCACAGACACGCATATTTCAGCATTTCACTGTGGCCTAAACAAGATGAAACCACTGAGAAAAGATGTTCCTCTCTGTGTAAAGATTCAAAGTACTACACAGGGTTACAGATCAGATTGTACTTCAGTATAAAGTTTCCTTTGAGTTTTGAGGTGACTCCTGCAGCGCGATACACTGTCCATTTTACAAATTTAACAAAGACAGTGTAACACAAAAAGTAATGACAGTAATGTTACAACTGTTATTAATAAGAGCTTTAAACCAGATGATGTAGAAACAGAGGACGTATATCCCATTAGGGAAATGTAATATACTTCCTCTGTTTCTAATGTCATAAGCATTCTGTCCAAATGTGGAGTCTGGGTTGTTAATAAAATAGACTTAAATTTGAAATTAAATGTAATGTCCTTTCTCTAAGCGATATCAGCGGACAATAACTACTGCATCATTTTATGTTTTGTAAACATATTTTCTTTAAATGATATGATTTATTCTAGAAAATGTAAACAGACACATGAAAAGTTATATGATTGTCAGCACATTCAAAACTTTCCCTGAGGTTTGAGACTCAAAAAAGAAATCAAACTCCAGTGTTCGAACTATACCGTGGCCTTTGGGGGAGCCCACTTTTCGTGTGCTTGCGACTTACAATGACTTACAAAGATACATAACAGCTACAAGTGTATGCACTATACAGGATTTACCCTATTATACTTTATCGACAGGAATTGATAGGTCAAACAGCAACAAAGCATCAGGCTGTCTTTGAGATTTCACATGAACAACTGTTACTCAGGCTACCGAAGAATACCATAATTCCTCCGTTCAATTAGGTCTAAGCGACGCACCCCAAGCTTCCATCCTTAACATTTTTGCCAGCAGCGTGTTAACATTTGAACAAAGTGCTGTGTGTCCACAGTGTGTGCAGACTGTAGTTACAGTACTGCCTGAGGCCTTTTGGAGGCGCAACACTTAGGTTTTAGTTGTTGATCTCCCTGCAGGGGAAATGGTCTCTAACATGTTCCGTTTGAGCTTCACCTTTACTCTGCAAACAAAAGTGTATTGGGGAGTTGCACCTGGAATTGCCTATAACCTGAAAACAAAGGATGCAGCCAACGGCCAAGTGTGACTTTGCTCAATATGCAAAGGTTATACTGTCAGCTATTCCATCAATCAATAGATCATCTCTCTCAAGGGTTAAAGACGACACAAGGGTTAACAAACAGCCATGTATATGGGCTCTTCCAGTCTCCAGTAATTTCAGTGAATTAGGTTTAAATTGCCGTCATGCATGAATGAATGATATTTTTGCAATTTTACACATAATAATCCACGATGATCACATTACACAAAACTGAAATTGCACGTCAAAATGATAAACTGTTAATATTTTTAGAGATCCCCCCTCCCCAAAATTTCACAAATCACGTTTTCAAGGCAGCCCATGTCTTATTAAGGGGAGCCGAGCTCCCCCTAGCTCCCCCGTAGTGCGCACCCTGTCAAACTCTTCTTCCCAATCAAAGTGATAGGTTGCATAATCCAACAGTATACCAAAACTATTTATGTTGAGGCTAGACCAATCATCAACATCGAACTTGACCCAGCAGCCAAACGTCTCTGATGACAGTCACAAGGACTTCTTCTCTAGAATTTCAGTTGCAGCCATCATAAATGTCATCAACATATTGATTGGTAACTGGCTCGTATAACTAAGATTTCTTGGAAATGTGATGTCATTGAAAAACATGGCTGGGCACCCGGGTAGCTCACCTGGTAGAGCGTGTGCCCATATGCAGAGGCTCAGTCCTCGATGCAGTGGCCGTGGGTTTCAGTTCCGGCCTACAGCCCTTTGCTGCATGTCATTCCCCCTCTATCTCCCGTTTCATGTCGAAACTGTCCTGTCAAAAATAAAGGCCTAAAATGCCAAACAAAATCATCTTAAAAATAAAAATAAAAACAAAAAAAAGAAGAATCAAAAAACATGGCTGTGTGCTTGTCACCCTCCTTCACCCACGATTGCCTCACTTGTTGATTGTGCTGACATGATTTGAAGAGATTCAACCTTAAAAAAAAATAATTAAATAGACCATGTATCTGAGGAAGGGTGAGAAATAATTGTTTGATTGAAAGTATTGTAATTGTTTAAACTACAATAATAGTAAGGAATTATTTTCCCTTATTGTAAAGCACTTTGTGTACAAATAAAAATTATTATTATTATTATTATGATTATTATTATTATATAAGGAAGAGCTACTTCTCTCCAGTCAGGTCTTGTGTGTCTTTCGTTTCATCTGTATGAATAGCTCTCATCATCATACTCCAACTCAATCTCATCTTCATCCAAGAGTCCGTACTTGAACTTCCGATACACCGTCCCATCTTGTCCCATGTACACAATGTCATCATCATCTTCTTCGTCCTCCTCATTATCCTCACACGTAACGATTCGGTCGCTGTACTCCCCAAATGAAGAGATGGTGGGTTGTGAGGCAATGCCTCCATTGGTGTCCAGTTTCTCATAGCCTCCTGCTTTGATTTTTGGTGCCATTGCAAGTGATTTAGATCTAGCATTGAGGAAGAGGAAGAGCCCTCCGCCCACAGAGAGGATAATCAGCACACAGGCAGTGACAAAGAGTTTGGCGCTGCTGCCATAAGCCTCTAAATCCTCAGCTTCCCTGAACACAAAGTTGACACCCAGGATGCACTCCTCTGAGAAGGAGATGGAGCACACCATTAGGTTACAATAACACGTATAATCTGTATACTGGGTTTGTTTCTAATTAATCCTTTGTGTGGCATGAGTACATGAGATACAGTCTGTATCTGTGTGTGTTTTGTTGGTAGTCTGTGTTCCAGTGTGGGTTATTGTTTACCTTGTGAGGCCTTGCAGTCACAGCACTCCCTGGGTATTGGTTCATCATCAGGACGCGTCTCATTTCCACAGCAGGACAAGCAGCGGCCATCATCAGACAGGATCTGGAGTGCGTGGCACACTGTGCAGCTCCACATGCTGGGACCTCGGCAGTCCATGCAGGACGGGTCACATGCCTTGCAGTTTGGCTCTTCGCTCTCGGACTTAGAGCCCTAAAGCAACAGAAGAATTTGTTACACAGCAGACTGAGTGTCACTTTCACACATTATATCTCCAACTATACTGCTTCATGATTTACAGAGCAGCCTTGCCAAACTGCAGCAATAGCTATATGTTATTCATTTTTCAAGAGGCAAATGTGAACAGAAACACTCTTTGTAAAAGAAGTAACACCTGTGAAGCAGCGTAGAAGCCTACAAGACACTGGGATTCACAGATGCCTCCCATAAACGTGTAGCCTTCATAACAGAGCTGACAGGCCAGAGCGCCCTTATCTGGAAGGAGAGAGACAGAGAGACAGAGATAGAGAGATATGACATAACAACACTGTTATGTCAAATGTAACACTGTCAAATGTCTCTGAACTGGAATTTCCAGATTAAAAGCATATCAAAAGGCAAAAAAACTAAAGTATATCATAGCTTGGGGGGAAACTATGATAGATAAGACATTTATTATAATAGTACTGTGGCATGCATTATACACTTATTTGAGAATATATACGTAGAGATGTATAATATGTTATATATAACCCAGAATATATATATATATCTATATATATATATATATATATATATATATATATATATACACACACACACAGTGGCACTCATAAGTTTATGAACCCATGCTAAAGTTGACTAAAAAAATCATCTTTTGGAAATTGATCTTAATGCCTTAATTAAAAAAGTGAAGAAAAATCCAACCTTTAAGGACACCAATTTTGTTTGTGAATGAATAATGTATCTTAAATAAATAAATGTTCTTCCTTAAAATACAGGGGGCATAGGTAAGTACACCCCTATGTTAAATTCCCATAGAGGCAGGCAGATTTTTATTTTTAAAGGCCAGTTATTTCATGGATCCAGGACACTATGCATCCTGATAAAGTTCCCTTGGCCTTTAGAATTAAAATAGCCCCCCCACATCATCACATACCCTTCACCATACCTAGAGATTGTCATGGTTTTAGTTCAGTTAGCCTAATAGCTGGTTTTATTTGCATTGAGAGATGATTTTATGGAAAGTACCCCATGCCAATCTCTAGGCATTTTTTATTCCTCTTTTTAGTCAACTTTAGCATGGGTGTCCCAATTAATTACATACTCTGTGATTAATTAATCAAAATCAATCGCATATATAATTAACGGTGCCTGAACCGATACTTTTTAAGAAAGTAAAAAAAGAAAAGAAAAAAAAGGGGTACTAAACAACAGTCGGTGACATTAAAGAAGGCTTGTTTATTGCTAAGGCCATATGGTCAAAATTAAATGATTTAATAATAATGTATAACAATAAAAAGTCTACTCCAAGGTGCTGGAAAGGAGGGTTCGGTCGATAGTCGAACCTCAGGTTGAAGAGGAACAATGCGGATTCCATCCTGGTCGTGGAACAACGGACCAGATCTTTACTCTCGCAAAGATGCTGGAGGGAGCCTGGGAGTATGCCCAACCGGTCTACATGTGTTTTGTGGATCTGGAGAAGGCGTATGACCGGGTGCCCCGGGAGATACTGTGGGAGGTGCTGCGGGAGTACGGGGTGAGGGGGTCCCTTCTCAGGGCCATCCAATCGCTGTACGACCAAAGCGAGAGCTGTGTCCGGGTTCTCGGCAGTAAGTCGGACTCGTTTCAGGTGAGAGTTGGCCTCCGCCAGGGCTGCGCTTTGTTACCAATCCTGTTTGTAGTAGTTTATGGACAGGATATCGAGGCGTAGTCGGGGTGGAGAGGGGTTGCAGTTCGGTGGGCTGGGGATCTCATCGCTGCTTTTTGCAGATGATGTGGTCCTGATGGCATCATCGGCCTGTGACCTTCAGCACTCACTGGATCGGTTCGCAGCCGAGTGTGAAGCGGCTGGGATGAGGATCAGCACCTCTAAATCAGAGGCCATGGTTCTCAGCAGGAAACCGATGGAGTGCCTTCTCCAGGTAGGGAATGAGTCCTTACCCCAAGTGAAGGAGTTCAAGTACCTTGGGGTCTTGTTCGCGAGTGAGGGGACAATGGAGCGGGAGATTGGTCGGAGAATCGGCACAGCGGGTGCGGTATTACATTCAATTTATCGCACGTGACGAAAAGAGAGCTGAGCCAAAAGGCAAAGCTCTCAATCTACCGGTCAGTTTTTGTTCCTACCCTCACCTATGGTCATGAAGGCTGGGTCATGACCGAAAGAACAAGATCCAGGGTACAAGGGGCCGAAATGGGTTTCCTCAGGAGGGTAGCTGGCATCTCCCTTAGAGATAGGGTGAGAAGCTCAGTTATCCGTGAGGAGCTCGGAGTAGAGCTGCTGCTCCTTCGCGTCGAAAGGAGCCAGTTGAGGTGGGTCAGGCATCTGGTAAGGATGCCCCCTGGGCGCCTCCCTAGGGAGGTGTTCCAGGCCCGTCCAGCTGGGAGGAGGCCCCGTGGAAGACCCAGGACTAGGTGGAGGGATTATATCTCCAACCTGGCCTGGGAACGCCTCGGGATCCCCCAGTCGGAGCTGGTTAATGTGGCTCGGGAAAGGGAAGTTTGGGGTCCCTTGCTGGAGCTGCTACCCCCGCGACCCGACCCCGGATAAGTGGACGAAGATGGATGGATGGTATAACAATAACAATAACTTATTTCACTAGTAAATTGCTGTTGAACGACAAAAACAACCACCAGATGGGAAAAGGACATTTACAATAACTTCAAATGCACCACGAGGCTGTAGTTTACCAGTTTCATTGAACGCACCGTCTGTGTTGTTTCTCTGACGGCAGCTGCAGATTGTTACATACCGGTGTTGAATCCTCTACAGTAAAACACAGTCAAACTTTACACCGTTTAGCGTTAGCTGTCAGCATTTTAACCGTGTTTAATCCAGCTACTAGCTAGCGGTAGGCTAACGTTAGCTGCTGTCGAGTGTAGTGTTAACTAGCGTCACGTGCAGCGGGGTTTGTGTTGCCTGTCTGTTTCAGAGCATCAGAGAGAAGCGCAGACAAGTAAATGTTCCAATTAATGATCCAGGCAGCACATTCTCGTCTCCCTAGTTCATTTTACAGTCCAATGGTGGCTAGAACGGCCAAACGTCAATATGGAATTGATTAATCTGCGTTTATTTTTACGCGTTATATATATATATATATATATATATATATATATATATATATATATATATATATATAGAGAGAGAGAGAGAGAGAGAGAGAGAGAGATGTTCTGGTAGCTTAGGGGTTTAGGAAACTGACACAACAATTCATGCTCAATAATTTGAAAAAACACAGCACCCGCCAAAAAAAAAAACACATGGCAGAAATAAGCCATGACAAGCTTTCGTTACCGCTGCAGGTTTTGCAGGTGGGGTGACACTTATGACAGGTCTTGGACCGGCTGTCTTGGTAGTAGCTTGGAGGGCAGCTCTGCAGGCACTGTCCCCACTGCCTCAGATAGACGTAGCCCTCCCGACAGTTCAGACAGTTTCTGTTACCACGACCCCAACACTGGCTACAAGAGGGATCACATCGCTCGCAAACCATGGTGGTGGTGTTGCCGAAGTGACTAAAATGGAGAGAGGATATCCGTTTAGTTTATGATGTTCTTTGATGAAAAAGAAGAGAATCCTTTGTGTGTCTGTGTGTTCTTCTAACCTCTCTGAACAGGTTTCAACGCAACTGCTTCCCTGCTTGAAGAATCCAGTTTTACAGTTGGCACACTGCACACTGTGACGACCAACACATGACTTACAGCTGAAGTGGCAGCGCTCACACGCACGTTCATCCTTGTCCTCCGCATAGTAACCCACAGGACACTCCTGCATACATGTGCTGTCTGATGGACACAAACAAAGCTACAATGTTTAAATGATTCCTGTTGGTGGATAAGGAGCATAGCATTTACTATTATGATATAACTTACTCAGTAAGAAGTTTGGCTCATTGCAGCTGAGGCAGTGGTCTTTGCCCGGCCCAGAACAGCGATGACAGAGTTTGTGACACTGTTGGCAATCGCCATTATGGTCCATGTATGAGTGCAGAGAGCACTCACTGTACCACACACAGTGTCCACTGGCATCTACACGCCTGTTGGTATCGCAGCTGAGGCAGGATGAGGGCTCATGGCCTGAGCAGGTCAGACATGACCTGTCACAATCTGGGAAAATGAAAAGCAATGAGACACTAATAAATCCTGTAAGGATGGAGTAGAATTTGTCTTTTCTTTTGCTTGATTAAAATAAACATCCACCTTCCCTACCTCTGCATTCATTGGTGGTTGCATCATAAAAAGAGCTTTCGGGACACTTAGCCAGACACTCTCCATTGTAACGGACAGCTTTCGGGTTGCGACACACATCACAGTCATCAAAGCCTGGTCCGTCACAAGACGCACAATCAGAATGGCAACGCACACACTCCTGTGGCTCCTCGCTGGCAAAGTAGCCATCGGGACAATCAGCCAAACACTTATTCTCATGGAGGAAGTAGTACTGGGCACACTCTGGGAGAGAGAGAGAGAGAGAGACAGAGAGAGTTATGCAAAATTAGAATCAGTACAGAACAGTGTTGTTTACATCGTTTGCAAAAAACTAAAAGAAATCTAGGCCAGTGACTACATTTTTTTTATTTTAAAACTGGACTTTACTGTTATAACCTATGATGAGTCATTTAAAAAAGATTTAACTGGACTTAATTGCTTATTGATGGGAGCCCTTACACTATTGTAGCCTACACAATGTAATGACTATTGTTATTCAACAGACTTAAAATATATATGTATATGGCTAAGTATTAGAAGTAGCCTTTTATTTGTGTTTCATTTTCTTTGCACTCATACAGCCCAATCAGCAACTCCTATCTTTTTGTGTTGTACATTTTTACCTCTTCTTCACCCCCTCCGGCAGCTCTCACTTCCTATTCCTAAACTGGCTTTTTCTTCTTATCCACTTTTCACTTCTACAACAAGACTTATAAAAAGCTTGTTTGTGTTTAACCTTAGTGATAACCATGCAACAACTACCACTCACATACTGTAATCATCAATCAAGAAAACCTATACATTTAGAAAAAAAAGTCATACCATTTCCTTAAGACCTATTATACAGTATTTCATAGTAGTTTAGTACTAAGAGGTAGTGTATATATGGTGAATTTTAGTCATCAAGAAGGACAACATGTCTGTCTAAAGTAGATACATTTCCAGTTAAAGGTACTACTACTAAAGCTACTCTGACCCTGACAAATGATGGTTTTATCTGTTTTTTACTAATGTATCCTGTATTCCCTGCATCCTTCTTGTCATCTGACATTCCTCTGGTCCTCACTTTACCCTTTTAATTCTTATATTTAGGCTTCATGTCTGAACTATTTGTAGTCCAGAGAACAGAGAAGGAGCTCTCTGCATTTCCTCCTCATCTTCCTTCTCCTGAATCTCCTCCTCCTCTATCCAGCTACTTCAACACTAAACTAAGTCACTTTTCAAAACAACACCTCTTCTTAATCCTCCTCTCCACATCTTCCATTTATCTACCCTCCACTGCTCCACCCAGCGTACTCACTCTTACACAGGCCATCTTCATTGCACTCTCTACAGTGAGTTGGACAGCGATGGCATTTTGTCTCAGTGGCGTAATAGCCCTCTAGACAGTTAGACCTGCAGGAGTGGTCCAGCAGTAAGTACCGTTTCTCACAGCTCAGACAGTGAGAGGAATTTCCCTGGCAGGATGCACACTCTGGAGCACACGGCTGGCATACACCACCTTGAGGAAACCCTCTGAGAAAAAGGCAGAGAGAGGTGAGAATGATGTGTCATTGATGTATTATGATGGTTGGTTTTCATGTGCAAGTCAAGAAAACAGGACAAGCACCTCTGACACTCCACCACACACAAGTCATTTTGGAGGTAAAGCCCACTGCGACAGCTCTGGCACTGCTGCGCGTCCTGGCACGTGACACACCCTTCCGAGCAATCTTCACACTGGCTGGACGCCTTGTTGGCAAACGTGCCGAATGGACAATGGGACGTGCAGGTCTGTCGAGCTGTCAAAAAACGACCTGAGACAGAAAGATAAATCACACCACCGATACAAGAAAAAGCAACCAGTGCACAAACATTGTCAGTGGTCAACAACTTGTTTAAATTCACACTACCTGCTAAAGAAAAAACATGTACTTTGATAGTAAGTTTGCAACATCTAAGACACTAAACATTTTCAGAAACGTTTTCAGAAGCTCAGTCTAATGGGATATACAGACAGCAAATATTTACCAGAGTTGCAGCTGTTGCAGTCATATTTCCCTGCACCAGAGCAAGTCTTACAGAGGAAGTTGCACAGCTCACACTTGCCATGACCTGATGGTAAACAGCAAACAGAGACCAGAACAAAATATGTAGACATGAATGACAAGAAAGAAACAAGATGGGATCAAAAATAGACTAAAGGATGTGTTATTGAATACCTAATGAGAAATAGAAAAAAATATTTCACTGCATGCTTCAGTAATTGACAGCAGTAATTTCATTTGGGTTTGATGTTAATGTGAGTAAAGCTGTAAAAAGTCAGCATTACATTTTACAAGTACAAGTAGAGACAAGTAGGTAATGTTGACAACATTTAGTACTGAGGTAAAATTAACATTTGCCGTACTGTTTCTGAATTGTTTCTCAGGGCAGAAAGAAAGCTGTGTGCCCTTTAAACATTCCCCCTTTGTCAGTGTGAATTCGTCCTCGCAGGAGTCACAGTCGTCATATTGTGGCCCTCCGCAGGTACGACAGGCACGGTGACAAGGCTCACATTCCCGGCTCTCCTTGTCCACAAAGAAACCTTCCTTACAGTGATCCACACACTGGCCATCTGGACACACAATTACACATTTACACTTACTCTATATGCCATTAAACTTATTATTCTTTAAATAGAAAGAAATAATGTATCATTGCTGACACTTGTTGTACTTGCCAAGAGATGGGGACTTTTACTGTGATATGTACAGTTCTTTTTTTAAAATAAGGGTTATCTACTAAATTACAGTATGTTATATCAAAATCAGATGTGGATCACAGTTTCCCCAGAAATGTCTCCAGCTGATATTCACACCATAACTCAAAATTATAAATTGCTCAAATACCAAAGACGTAGACCCCTTCTTCACACCAGTAGCACTGGGTCTGGTCACAGATTACACATTGTTTGTCTTCACACGGAGTACACATCATAGTGTCGTTTACACTGTAGGTCCGATCTGGACAGGACCGATGACAGTCTGTGCCCAACCTGACAGACAGATAGAAAGATGGATAGTATAAATATAAGGTTGTATGAATATTGCGGTGCAACTTAATTACTTAACTCTCAACCGAAGACACTTACTGATAGTAACCATCTTCACATTTGAGGCAAACAGTTTCCTGAGTCTGATCTCCTGGATCCTCTGTGGTGAAGAGCAGAAAATAATGAAATCATTAACAGATCAGGCATGTTGTGATTTCTGGACTTCCTGAAATAGCTCTGTTTGCAATCTCAAGGCAAGACAGAAAAAGAAAGCCTATTTGATCAGCATAAGTATTAGCTGTTGCAGCTTCTGTCCAACTCACATTTACAGTAAATATGATGTTGTATTTTTGACCCTTTTTGCACTGACAAAATCTATCTATTCTAACTATTCCCTCCATACTAAAAAAAACAATATAAAGATTAAGTTACTGTGGTCGTAAGCGTTAATGGTAGTCTGTTTATGTCATTCAAATGCAAAAATGTTATCTCATCTACGTGCACCCAAGGACAGTGCAGTAATTTTTTTAAACCCAGTTTCCCTAAACACCAGCAGGAGGCACTCTGACATCACTAAACAATAAATGTGTTCAGTTCGCTGTAGAACTGAATGGCACTCACAGATTAATTATCAGATGAGTGTGATCAATGTCTAACTAGCAAACAAATCTAACTCAGAAGCCCTCAAACAAATGTAAAAGCCAAAGAGATTTCAGTTCACGTGTGTGTGTGTGTGTGTGTGTGTGTGTGTGTGTGTGTGTGTGTGTGTGTGTGTGTGTGTGTGTGTGTGTGTACGTGCGTGCATGCTGTGCTGTCTGTGCAGTACTGCAGGTGTACTTTTGCTGAACAACACAAAAACAAGCATAATGTCAGTGACAGGTTATGTAGAACACTATATACACTATAAACATATTTGCTGTTAATGTGTATTTTTTTATATTGGAGACTGGGGGAACCTATGCAGGGGATATTAATAAGTTATTTAGGTGTGTGTGTGTGTGTGTGTGTGTGTGTGTGTGTGTGTGTGTGTGTGTGTGTGTGTGTGTGTGTGTGTGAATGTGTGTGTGTGTGTGTGTGTGTGTGTGTGTGTGTGTGTGTGTGTGTGTTAATTAATTAATTCCTGCTGTCAATCAAAACCATCCAACTGGTAACTGAGAAAGGGCCATGCTGTCATCCAAGTCCAACGATGTCAAAACATCTCCAAGGACAGAGGGAGCAAGAAGGGTGGCAAGAGGAAGAGAAAGATAGGATCAGGAAGCAGAAAGAGAGAGAGAGGGTAAATGAGAGATAGAGGGAGGGAGAGAAAGAGATGGAAATAACTACTAAAAAAAGCCCCTTCTGCAGACTTTCCCTAGGGACATTCATCCTCTCCAGAAAAGCCTCCATCGACCCCCACACCCCATTCCTCTCTCAGTCTCCTTCCAGCACCCACAACTTAACACTGCACTGGTTTGCACTTCAATGCAGTCGACAAGCCACTACCTGTGAAAGCAATTACTCATACAGAGAGAGACTGGGAGAAAGAAAAGGTGGGAGGGACAGAGGAGCCGGAAATCATGCCTTCAGGCTGTGTCTATGTGAAGAGAGAAAATAGCTCCCGCATAAATATTAACTGTGAAAGCCAGGGGAGGGGTGATTTCAACAGAATTTAAACTGGCATACACATTGTGAAGTATGCACTTGTGGAATGTGCAAGCACTCATACATACACATTTACAGTCTACACGCACTCACAAGCTACATATTACACTAGCACTTAGACGCACATGATATACATGCACATGCACACAATCACACATTAAAGTGATTAGCACTCAGTAAAAAGAGGTGATACAAAATCAGGAGTGGGGATGGATGAACTCAGTTTTACTCTCACCTCAAATCATCACTTCAGTTTGAGAAAGTGACATAGTGTGCTTATCAAGAAGTCTTTGAGAAGTGGATTGCAAATAGAGAAAAACAGAATAGATGTGTAAATATAATGAAGCAAAACATTCATGAGAAAGACAGCTTTTTTCAAGCACAGATATGAGCTGCACAGTATCAAAACAGCTGAGAACTGGAGGTGAGATGAACTTCAGCGTGCCAACAGCCTCTGACAGTAAAGTACAGTAATACTTCTTTCCTGAAGCCTAATGCAACCAGAAAAGATCAATAGTAGTAAATATTGAAACAAAGTAAACAAATCAAGGTGCATTGCACAGCATGTGTAAAACATATTGTCTTGAGGAGACCAGGGAGGAGGACTGGTGAAGTTTAGAGAAAATACGAACACAGAAGAGCACACAGACTGATTAGGGATGTGTCAGCAGGGGTGCTCCCTAACAAAAGATGCAATGTTGCCATGTGCCAAGGAGGGCCGAGATAATGAAGGCTATGTATCCAAAGTAAAAGTCAAGTTCTGCTGATTTTGCCAGCCTGAGAGAGCTCTTATCATTGGGCTATACAAGACATGAGCATCACTGCCATTCCCTGAGTTACACAGAGCCAAGTTTATTTTTAAAGCCCAATATCACAAATTTGCCTTAAGGGGCTTTAAAATCTGTACAGCATATGACACCCTCTGTCCTTTGGGTAAGAAAAAAACTCTACAATAAAAATCCTTTGACAGGCATTAGAAAGAGCCATATTCAAAACATGACTGTTTTTGAACCGCTATGCAAAGAGGATTAATGGGCATAAAACTGATGATGAGTTAAAAAGAAGTACATTTGTAATATGATGGAGGAGATAGGAGTGGGAGGGGCTGCTGCATCTTATCACACACCGTCAGGCTGGCGAGCTCATTGATAGATCTTACAGCACGCTACAAACTAACATACAAACACACAAACAGCTCATTTACTAACTTGTAAACCTAATCCAAAATCTTAATCCTAAACTATATCTAATACTAAATATTTGATTTAAGAACCACACTCAAATCCTCAGATGTCAACCATGTCTTCACAGTACTGTAAATGTCTAAAACTGGCTTTCATAAGCATAGAAATGCAGAATGAGAACTTAGTGTAAGCACACACACACACACACACACACACACAC
Organism: Sander vitreus; assembly: GCF_031162955.1. Classification (NCBI taxonomy): domain Eukaryota; kingdom Metazoa; phylum Chordata; class Actinopteri; order Perciformes; family Percidae; genus Sander; species Sander vitreus. The sequence continues at coordinate 17,898,038 of NC_135859.1, read as the reverse complement.
ACACACACACACACACACACACACACATATTAGATGCCAGACACTACACTTCTGTTTCATCTTCACTTTAGCCCGTAGCATCGCGTCACAGGGCCAATCATCACAAATCTCTAATCTGCTGACTGACTTGTTTAGCTTGCAGAATTGTGATTACTAAGGGCGGGTGGGTGGCAGGCAGGGAGGGAGGCTGTGGTGGGTTTGAGAGTGAAGAAAGATATTCAACCCAGAATGCATAATGACATAATAACACCCAGTCTCTCCACCTCAGACCAGTTCAGCAAAATAACAACTTTCTATGGTGTGGATGTTGGTGAGCATTTCTGGGAGAAGGAAGTGCTCTCGTGACTCTTCATGTGGCTTGTACTGACAGGGTGAGGTGTACGAGCACAAGGAATGACACATTTCACAGTGTTGAGAAAAAGCAACAAATCTTATACAAAATACCATTCAGAAAAAGAGCCTTTTAGCATCCTGTTTAGCTGTATGCAAAGATATGTTGATTTTTGATATTTATTAACAGTCTAGAGGTAAACAGCAGTGGAAGGACTAATAATTACCGGCAGCATTTACCCAGGAGTGGAAAAGCTTCTTCTTTTTTTAACCCTTTGCAGGATAGATAATGTCTGACTCTGACATCAATTAGATTTCAGGTAGGTGTTCCTTGTGGAAAAGATAATCAACATCAGTCCTACAAAAAATAAAAAATCAGATCTTCTGCATATGAGTCCAAATACTAATGTGGCATCTAAATGGGGTATGGTGTCTGATAATTAAGTAAATCTACAGTTAAGAGATTCTAAGAGACGGTTGATTTGGTTTGTCCAAATGACTTTCCTAATGAAAGAGGCTTATTGGAATAAACAAAATGTTCAATAATTGCAGAACACATTCTATTTTAATAACTTAGCTCAGTTGTTGGAGCTCATTTTAAATAAATGTACGATCATGTATCTGCGGTAAAAGAGAGCCTAGAGCAAAGAGTGAGGTGCAACAGGGGTCAATGGCAGCATCATTAGTAAATGCCGGCACCCCACCTCATAACTACACAGTCAAACACATTTAGTAGCCTTCAGTAAATCCTCCTTTATCTTTTGGTTACAAGCTTTCCCGACACCTCACTGTATCTCACTCCTGAGGACTGAAATGATAAAAGTTTTTCTCATCTACATTTACTTTGACTGCAAGATATTGCAGTGTGCTGAAGCTGCAGCATATAGCTGCTGCTGAAGCTATAGTGCACTTGGTTTTATTTCTACGCTTTGATCGATGAAGAAGGTGAAAGCAGTAGGAAGAGAGAGAGGAGTAAGAAAAAGAAGTGGTCTATTTACTGCGTTCACATTGCTTGCAGCCTTCGTCACAGGGAAAACAGTCCTCTTTCTCTGCATCTGCAACCTCACCTGATGAAAACGGCAGATAAAATAGTGGATTAAAAATACATAACACATAAGAAAATCATGATAAAATAGCATATGTCTCTCTGGTGAAAATCATTGAGTTAATGTTAATTGCTCAATACTGGACGCCATAGTTGTTTAAAATAAGGTTTGGTAGTGGAGAAAAAGACATTTAAAGCTACTTTCAAGCTTGCACCTTTCCTGTCTGTCACAACAAATAACTCACGGATGTTGTAAGTGGAGTGCAGTTTATCTTACAGACATGACAATCAAATTACTATTACCAAAATGACCATTGTTATTTTTGCATGTTAGCATGTTATTTTTTTGTCATCAATCAATAAGATGCTGCCAGTTTAACAGTGCTTGTCTTATTTTAGAAATACACACTTTGCCTTCTGTTACCTCTTAGCTGCATTTAGTAATATTTATATGTTTTCATTTATGTCACACTGGCACATCAATCAATGTGGTGTCATTGCTCTGCCTGTGGTACCAATACAGAATGAGAAGAGAATAGAAGAGAGGAGAAGAGAAGAGAAGCTATGTTCAAGCTGTCTGTGGAGCCTGTTAAGACCTGCCTGCTACACATATGATAAGAATTTTGTGTCATCCTCCCACTCATACATGTATTATCCTCACATACAATCTCTCATCATTACCCCTTATCATTACTCTCACATTCAAGGTGGTGAAGTTGTAACTCCCCACCTCCACCTTTTCTCCTTATCTGAAATATCTTCCTTTTCCCTCAAAGCATTTCAGCTCTTTCTCAATCCTCCTTTTTTCGGCATTCACATTTTATCTCATGCAATGAGATGTGCAATGTGTTCACCTTCCACAGCCTCCTTGAATATATTACTGTAAAGACATTCAACAAATGTTCTTTAGTAGATTAAGAACAGGAAGTAGGAGCAAGAAAATCAGCAGTGACTGTTTTGTCTGGTAGGGCATTTTCATTTGTTTCTTTAAAAAAAAAAAGTTCTCATAAAGTATTTAGCTCAAATAATAGACACCATCTCATACCAGTACACAATGCAGTTTTTGTATTTCTGTTATGATGTTTATGCTTGGTTGAATGTGTTTCGTGGCCATATGTTTTTTGTCTTCTGATAATATTCATATTCCTTCACTGCTAGACTTATAAGTAACCTAACCTATATTTTATTTCATTTTATTCTATTCTAATTAAAATATGTGTACACATGTTCTATGTGTGTGTGTAGCTTGAAGAGGCTACAACATGTATTTCATTGTGCAACCCTGTGTTGTAAAAGGACAAATAAATGAACCTTGTAACCTTATGAAATATTACTGTTATCTTCAGAAGCTTAAAATTCCTCCTCTGAACTGCACATTTTTCACACCTGACGCTGAAATCCAAACACTTTTAGTACCATAGTGTACTAGCTCAAAGAAGCCAATATTTTCCTATTATGTGGTCAATCCATGCATACTATATGCAATTGTGGCTCAGTGGCCTGGGTATTAGCATATTTTCTTTTGGCCTATTTTGTATTTGAATTGTGTGCTACATGTGTGTTTCCTGAGGTGATATTTGCCAAATTCAGACCAGCTCTGTGACAGTGGTGCTGAGTGAACAGTGGCAGCTATTCATCAACAGTGACATGTAAACGGCATCTTTTTTTATTCATGCTTATTTTTTGTCATACAACATTCAGCATTTCGACTGCAGAATTAACAAAGAGTGCTTTTCATAGTGACATTAGTAAATGAGCATGAAACAAAGTCTTCTGTCTCTCACCTGAATTGCACTCCAACGGGACACACTGGCCATTTCTGATCTTATGTCCTGGGTTGCAGTGGAGGCAGTGATCTGCTGATGAACAGATGATGCAATCTGCAGGACAGGGTTCACACTGTCTCCTCGAAGAGTGAAAGAATCCCTCTGGACAGACATCTCGACACTGACTCTGAAACAGGTACCTGGCCACCCCAAACTTATCTAGATGGAGCAAGTAAAGAAAAGGAAATTTGTACAGGGAATGAAATGGACAAGAACTCTGGCAAGTGAAGAACAAAGAGTGCTGATGCACAAAACAGGTATGCAGACATACTTAATAATACTTAATAGAACTGAATTTGAGCAACTTGAATATTTATATATATATAATAATAAAAAAATGTAAATGTACATATTTATGTGCACATATTGCACATCTTGAAATGACCTACTGGCAAATGAAACAAAAATGTCTGTACTAATGTGTGTGTCTATTTATTGCCTTCTTCACCTCTTCCCTTTTTCTCTGTTACGCTCCTTTCTGCAGCTCTTTCATTCACTGTGTGTGTGTGTGTGTGTGTGTGTGTGTGTGTGTGTGTGTGTGTGTGTGTGTGTGTGTGTGTGTGTGACTGGCCAAGATATGAGAGGTTGTTTTGAGAGAGAAATGACATGGGGAGAGACAGATGGAGGGTTTCTTCATGTTATTATTGTTATGTCTCATTGAACCTCAGACAGACCTGCAATTAAATGGAACCACATTTGCAAACAGTCTGACAAACTTGCTGGCTAATTGAGAGTGTGTGTGCACATGAGAGAGAGAGAGAGAGAGAGAGAGAGAGAGAGAGAGAGAGAGAGAAAGAGAGTATCAGGGAAATCTGGTGTTAATCTTCTCCTTGGCTGACTGATATCTTAAAGTGTGTGTGTAGGTGGGTTTGTGCGAAACAGAATCTCCCCAGTGTAAATACATTCATTCTGACAGCCATAATACTGTCTGTGACACTGTGATAAACACAGTTATTACTACCATCTTCAAGGTGATATTTCTTCAGCTGTGAGTCTCTAATGACGTCCGGGTTTTATCATAACGATTGTTTTCACACTGATGAAATCATTTTTTCTTCTTCTTTTGATTGGCTGCACAGGATCCTAAGACCATAAAACTTACCAGAAGGTAAGAATTTTAAAGGAAATGAAAGTAGTCATTAAATCTAGACACAGCTTGTCTTTAACTTTAGCTACAACCTGAGAGAGGTGCAGTGACCTCTGCATAAGGATACAATGAACAAATGACTGATTCACGCCTTGGCTGAAAACTGCCTTAATCAGATTGATTTACCTTTAGAGAATTGATTGGTGGAGTCTGGCACAAATGAGCCTTGGCTTGATCCATGTGTTGTTACAAAAAAGCACGATTTCACTTACATTCCAGTCACAGCTAGATAGATGGGTTTTTATGTGAACACCAGTGCACCTCTGCAAAAAGCTACCTGTGTCATTTTAAAGGCTAAGATCGTGCTGATGTTTATATGATGGGAAAGAAAAAGAGGGAATGGTTGAAATATATAAGATCGTATTAATGGTTTTATCTGCTCCTGTAAGTTAAAGTAATGCAATAATGATTTACAGAAAGAAATATACAAATGTCAAGTTTTTTTTGAATGTTTTTTTTGGTTGAATGTGCATTTCATTATCAAAAATCTTTATTTTTTGAATCTTGACTCAAGTTAGTGTACCTCTGTCACAGCTTGTGCAGTTGTCAGGTCCCTCATCAGTACACTCATGGCAGGTGTGGTGACAGAGATGGCACTGTCTCTCCATGGCATAACGCCCCGTCTGGCAGCGGATGCTGCAGCGCCCATCATCAAATAACCTGCAGGGGTGGATGTGGTTCACAAAGAACATGCAAAATCAGTAGTAATAAAATAACACACATATTGTGCGATATGCGTAGTTTGAACTGTCTGAAATCACTATAGTACTAGTGAGTAACACAGTTTATATGTTTATATACAAATATATATATATATATATATATATATATTTGTATATAAACACAACAGACACTGTATACACACTGTACAGACAAATAAGACTCCATCCTCAGCAGTATGACTTTGCGTCTTTTGAATATAGATGTTTGTATGTCAGTGGTTCTCACCGTAGAGTGGGGCAGCTAGTGCAGTCCTCTCTCTCCGGACCCATGCACTGCAGACAGGTAGCATCACACAGGTGGCAATTTCCATGTTGACTCATGTACTCTCCTACAGACGGAGAGCAACAGTGAACAACATGACCTGACATCTGCTGCTTCAAGAACCACTTTTCCAAGAAGAACCTGTCCTAGTTGGTTTCTTTTTGACAAATTTCATAATAAAGTTCTTTATTTTGATTTGTTTACCAGCTTTGTTCTGTTTGTTCATTTTACTTGAGTGACTTGAGTTTGATGCTGTGATGTGTCCTAGTTGCACCAATTATAACCAACAGTCAGTTGTTGTTGTTGGTTTTTATTTCCCTGAAGGTCCAGCTCATTTATCTCTGGCTTCTGACATCTCCTGCACAATAAAAGTTTTGAAAAAACTCTTTTTGTTTTCCTGATTTGTTGTCATATTATGTGCAAATACATTTCACAGGTTTAAAAGCATCTTTGGCCCCTTGTAAGTTTAACAAGGTGAAGATTCCAAAATCAACTCAAGACTTTTTAAACAAACAGATTAACTGATTTTCATTAATTACACATTGTTACTGAACCTCTACTTTACAGATAACAGAAACATGAATCGATACATCTGTTGAGATAATGTATGTTTATATCTAAAGTAAACTGATAGGACCATTATTGTTGTGGCTATTAGTTTTAAAGGTTTAGTGTTTGTGCACATGCATTTGAGTATCTGCAGTGCCTACGCATCCACAAGCTGTGAAGTAAGACAACCCGTCTGTTTTTTTTGTGGGTTTCCGAGATCAGAGAACATGGGATTTGAAACAAGCCTTTCAGATTTGGCTGCCCTTCCTATGTCACATGCAGGCTCTTTAGAATACACCACCCCCCATCTGAGTATCGGCACCCGTGGCTTTGCAAAGGTGCAACATATTTTTCTCACAAGACCAAGGGTGAATACAGGTATATTCAGACAGACAATATGATTAAAATGTCTTTTTGAACAATAAAGCACGTAAACATGTTCTAGTAGAAACCCAAAATACAAGTTTGAACCGGAAAATGAGCATATGTCTCCTTTAAGCACTGCTGACTCACAGCAGAACGTTCCTACAGTTTAAACCCTTTGTGTGAGGGGAGTTTATATGTTCTCTCCATGTTTGTGTGGATTCCTGCCACAGTCCAAAGACATGGTGAACTGGAAATGATCCATGAATGTCTCTCTCAGACCTTAAACAGGACAAGCTGAGAAGAAAGGCTGGAAAATGCTTCTTTGTGTTTCACAAAACGTCTTGACTTGATCTAAAAAGGGCCATTCTGTAAGCAATACTTTTAATGACCTGTATGAGGTACCAGGTAATGGCCACCTCAGCAGGTCTCACCATATCATAAAAGCAACATTTTGTAATAATACCAACTTGTCATTTTCTTGTTTATTACTTGAAAATAAAATGCCTTCCTACAGCCCTATGGCCACGTCCTCCACCGTTGAAAATGCTGAAAATGTGCGTAGGTTTTGGGAGGTCGGAAAGTTTTTGTTTCAAAACAAAGTACAGGCTGGAAATTCGAGTTTTGAGTGCCAGAAATATCAGCACCTGGCAAAGCAATTGTTAAGTCACTGACATTGATCAAAAGCATTATCACAGTCCTGGTAGGTATATTATTGTCAGTTGGTTTGCTTACCAAATTAACTTTTCATAAGCCGCATTAATACGTAAACTTTAGTCACATTCACCCTGGACACACATAAGCTATTGTGTCCAAAGTTGCAAAAGGATTGAGAAAGAAGTTACAAAACACACATCAACCTTCATCTTCACACTTGGCAACATTGAAAAGATCCATAACAAAAGAGGCAAAAACATTGTCTCCTATCCCACCTTTGTATTAGACAAAGGTGACAGACACAGGCCCAGGCATGAGGATGGAGCAGTGTGTTTTTGTGTGTGTGAGCATCCTTCAAGGCAGTGGCAAGGTTGTCTGTGCTCTTTGGCTTTCTGTGAAAAGCTCAATTGTTCCTTTCAAAACAAAAGAGCTTCTTTGTGAACAAACACAACAGGCGGTCGCTTCCCATTCAGTAGAGCTCTGCTGAAACCATTCAAACAGCCCCCGAATAAACGCCATCACAAACACACACACAAATTGTCTCCCTGTCTTTCTGTTTGTCTCCCCCTCACTCACGCAAACAAACAAACACGGAGCCAAGTTCTCAAGGGACGGAAAGCCGCACAACTCCACTCAGCAAAAGAAGACACTTTGGACTCCCACTGCCAGACTAAAGAATAATGGAGCGGAGAAGAAAGAGAGCTTGTCACTCTGGGGAGTAAAACTTTTCCTCTGTTATGGACTCAGCTGACCTTGTGAGGACATTGACAGTCTACTCTGTCAGGAGAGAGCTCTGTTGGCAGATATCACACGGACATCCACCACACCTGGTCCTTAATCCCAATACCCTGGCCCTTCCACCTCGTGAGACCTGCACACACTTGGTTCAAGAAAGTGAAAAAACAATTATATATTCACTACATCCAAATGGTGGTCACGAGAATATTAACCACATTGTTTATCGAATATTGTGTATTTATTACTACAGGGAAGTGGTCATTCCTCTTGACCTGAGTTGAGATAGGCATTATTAATCCCCTTGGGGTAAATCATCCACAGTATTTTACCTATCCTTACTATTTAGTAAGCCAATGCCTTATTCAAGTGCAATGTCAGGATTATTACCTAATAATGTCTATTGGGGTGGGAAGTACCTAATAACCACTGGGCCACAGTGCTGCCCGCCCATGAGTTAGAGCAGGATAAACTAAAATTTGTCATGGCTTCCAACATGATTTAAGTGCCAGTAGATGCCAAAATGGGCAGGATAATGTTAATTATGGCTTGAATCAGCACTGAGGAAAGCTCAAACCATGACTAGAAATACAATTAACAGAATCAATTGTTTGGAGTTTGGTGAGGATTGAAATAAGCATTTATGTGCAGGATGCTGAATTTTATATTATTTCTAAATGAATGAACATAATGACTGTAGAAAAACATGTTTGAGTCTTGAAGGATTGTGCAGGATTCGTAAAACGGTCAGAATCGTACTGTAGGGTTTCTCTCAAACAAACCCCATTATGCATTAGTGTGAGTACTGGTCACAGTTGGCACCGGTACTCGACACCTGTGAATAACCCGTGTTGAGTCACTTACACCAATGGATAAAACAGGTAACCTTAACAGCATCAATGAACTTTAGAAAAGAATGATGTTTAGCAAAATCCACTTGCTGTTACACATTTGACAATGGTATACATAAGCCTCTTTCCGATTAAGTAGTTACAGGAACGTAGTTATAGGAAGAGTCCACTTCTAAACAGTTCTACTAACTACTCTCCCCACTACTATAGCCGCTTTCCGACCAGAGGGATTTTTGCAGTTCCTAGAACATAAAATTCCTAGAACTCTTTTTTTCTCGCGTTCCGACTGGACCAATTTTGTCTGTTCCTGTAACTCTTTTAGCTCCTACTTCAGGGCAGGGTCTTTTCACTGTTCCCTTTTCAGCATAGGAACCTAGGTCAACGAGGGTCGGGTTTCCAGTACAGACAGACCAACAACGGGACAATTTTAACAATTTTCACCATCTTATTCATCACTAAATTCACTTCTGACAACGTTTTAGGCGAGAAATGAACTGTTTTGATTTTGAATGAAGGCAGTCTTGCAAAAATTGATCCCGAATTGACAATTTGCTTCAAAGTTTTCGGAGTTGAGAAGCTCCATGAAGTGAGGCGACAGCCAACAGGCGCCTGCCGGGGCCGCTAGCTCATCGCTCGGCCATGACTGGCTCAGAGACCCCGCTGTAAGCTGGAGGTCTCTCAGACCGCTCTCGTAAATAAGAGGCTTTTATTTCGCCGTTTTATTCCGCTGCATAAAACTCCACCTCGCTGGCCGGCCGTCTCTCTCTCTCTCTCACACACACACACACACGTCCACAGCGCAGCAGGCAGAGGCGGGGGAGAGAGAGATACCCGTTTCTCTTCAGGAGACTTGTTTAAATTATGACAATTATGCTATATACATTAGATTTAGTATTTAGTTCATACTTTTTTTGGTGTATTTGTTTTCTGATTTTAACACTATAAAGACCGTTGTCGTGCTTGCATCACTCCCTTACCCCTCCTATAGTCCCTATGGCCACTTGGCCAGTGCGAATGCAAATGGAAAAAACAGTTTTGGGGGAGAGTAGTTAGGGTAGATCTGTTTAGAAGTGGACTTTTCCTATAACTACGTTCCTTAACTACTTGGTCGGAAAGCGGCTTATGCGGAAAAGGGAAAAGACCCTGCCCTGAAGTAGGAGCTGAAAGAGTTACAGGAACTGTGGCCAGAGAAACTTAATAATCCCCAAATTAGTCCAGTCAGAACACGAGAAAAAAAGGGCTCTAGGAACGTTATGTTCTAGGAACTGCAAAAATCCCTCCGGTCGGAAAGTGGCAAGTGAAAATGATGTACGAGTTCCACTACATAGATAGGAACTAAAGTTGTATTGGGATGACAGGGAGTTTGGCAATAGTTACTTATGAAACACCTGCTTTGTTGTAGATATATATCTTATATCACATACTGCTTCATGTGTATCATGACTGAACACCAACATTGGCGTGTTTCCTGGAAGGCTGTTGGATGAAAGTTAAATATTACTACTAATACAATATATATTTTATGGGTTAGAATGCAACATCATAATGAGGAAAGTTGTTATCCATTTCCTCCTCAAACAGAACTGATTTTTGAGTTGAATTATAGCCTTGGAGTTGATATCTGCAACAATAGTAATTGCTGCTGTTGCTGGAAGAAAAGAAAATGCTGAAAAACTGAAAAAGAGTAACTCAAAAATAAGTTTTAGATTCAGACGTTGTACCTATAATACAGCAGTAAAACTTTGCATCACGGACCAGTTTTTAAATTTCCACCTAGTTGTCAGTGAGTGCACGTCTCCCTTTAAGTGCTCTGCCTGGGGCATGTGTCTTTGTCCTAATCAATCTGATCGAGTGCTGAAAAACTAAAAGTTTATAAAAGCTATGATCCGAATTTTAATGATGTCATTCCCTTTCATGAATTTCATGAAGGAAAAAAAACCTCAATGAGCTTGAAAACAGGGAACCTAATGTTTTGGAAAGTAAGAAAATGAACAAAAATGCTAATGTATGAAATAATACTGATGAATACACTGTCAACAATGAAAACTGAAAACAAAACAAAACATGAACAGATTAAACATTTTAATGAGAACACTTAAGTAAAAAAAAAAAAAGATTTTCAAAACTAGGACTTTGAGTAACATTAATAATGCATTGTCACAGATATGTCACAGGTACACAATAAAAACAGCTTTTATTCGAGGGGTGTCTGTGTGTGTGTGTGTTAGTGTGTGTTTACTACCACACAGTCTAAAGTCAATTCAAGTCATCTTAAACAATGACCAAGAATACTTTTTGTTAACCAAAAAAGGGGATTCATCAACCTTTATTACAAATCATCAAGAACCATAACCAGTTGACAGTACAACAATTCATCTAATACTGTAAATGCTTAAGCTGCAGGTATGAAAACCCACACAAATAGAATAAGAATCTTAAACATTATATTTGCGGTTCATTATTAGAAACCAGCACCACCAGAATAACCTTTGAGTTTCATCAGGTAAGGTTCAGAGACAGACAGACAGGAGGAGAACCCAGAAATCTGATCGGCCTTAACACAAGTACAGTTTTGGCTCAATATGATTTACCATTTCAGACACATTCCTGGTTCTGCAGTGATGCCGTCAGTTCGTTTTCATTTTTAACAGTTATTATGTGAATACAAACCAAATTGATTGACTCATTGGGTTTGTTTTACATTTTTTCTTGGGTTGACTGAACATGCAGTTCTACTCCCTAATGTGATTCAATATCTACATTTTGAACAAAATCCCTTTTCTGAAATAATTGAAAGCAAAACCGCCACAGCTCTGATTTGCACCACAGCAGTTTGTAGTCTGTCTGCCTGTCAGAGACCTTTGCCTGCACATGAAACATAACAGAATATTTTCTGTACTGTCGTTGACCTTCTGTGTTGAAAGTGTAGAGCAATACTTAGGTTGATATGCATTGCCATCATAATGGAATGACAAAGAGTGGAAACTTCTACAAATCTATTTCATTTGACAACAGTAATATGTCGGGATGCACCGATAGAGGTCAATGATAATTATTGGACAAAATTCCCTTTATCTGGGTAACATATGGTATGTGGAAGACCAAACCAACACAGAAGAATTGCAGTTCCCTGCAACAAATATTTCAATTATTTTATCCAGTGACAACAAAGTAATGGTGGAGCCTTAAATTGTTCTGTCACAGTAATGGATGGAATCAATACTCAGTTTTGGGCAAAAGTTTCCAGAGTCCAGAATCTGCATCATGAGTGAAGAATGGGCATCGGTGCATCCCTAGTACCACAAATTCATTATAACTCACTGCAGCGTTTCCTTCCCTGCAGAATGCTCCGGAAGGAATGACTATCGACTCGTCTTGTAGTACCACTGGAATGAATTAATGCTGTCTGGGCTTACATTACGAATGAATGGCATTCTCTTACACACACACTGATAAAGACAAACACACAATATTCAGTAAATGTAATGAGGTGATTTTGGTTAGTAACGTGCATCAGTCTTGGGATACTGTGACACAGTAGCACCTAACTAACTTCAAGTGGTGGCTGATATACAGTATGTGTCTGAATTCATGTTTATTAATGTATGTGTGGGGTACATATGTATCCTTGTGTGTGTGTGTGTGTGTGCGTGTGTGTGCGTGTGTGTGCGTGTGCGTTTTTCTTCCCTACACAGCCGAAGTCAGCCCAGACAGACATTATTTTCACATAACTGAGTGAGCTTCTTTTTTTTCCTTTGACGTATATTTACAGGCAGAAAAACCAGGGCCTTTCCTACTGTATATTAACTTTCCATCTGTTTATCATTAACACTGGAAAGAGAGGAGGAAGAGGAGCCAAAATAAAAATGCACACAGACGTATTCAGAGATTCACAGGCTTAGTGGCTCCTGTTTTAAGCTATACTTCCTACACTGGCAACAAAAAAAAGAAGGTTCAATTATTTTGGCATCGATGCTTTGGTCACAAAATACCGACACTTTTATTCTTTTGTTTGTTTTCATTTGTTCGTTTGTTCTTGAAATAAGTCCCAGTCATTTTACACCCTGACGACGTGTGTGTGTCCCAGTACAGAAAAAAGGTAGGTTTGTTGTAGTCCTGTCATCGCACCTCCGATGCAGTCCCTTTAAGAGGCACAGATTTTCTTATAAATTATGTGACTGTGAATGAGTGGGCAGGGGGGTTCAAGAAGGAGGGGTGCCCCGTGTGCCCCCCACATCCCCCCGCGCTCCCTTAACGCCCAGTGAGTACGTCCCGTCAGCCCTTTTGCGAGCACGTTCTGCAGCAAAGTTGCTGCAGCACTTTCCTCTGGCAAAGATTGTTCTTTTTAACAAGCACACAGAAACTGCCTTCTGCCCAAGATTCTTCATTTGCTTTCCACAGACCAGGAAGAAGAGATACAAGGGGAGTTTGGAAGAAGGGGAGGGGGAAAACACACACACACACACACACACACACACACACACACACACACAGCATGCATGTGGAAACACACACAAACACACAGGGCACAATCATAAGAAATGGTTGAATGGCAGACAGAGCCATGTAATTGGCCAAAAGAGATTTCAGGTGACAGGAAGAGTTTTTTGATCCAATCACAGGTGATGTTCATCGAGGTGGAAAATTATTGTTGTCCAGTGGAGTGATTGGATCCATGTCGGGAGAGAGGAAAAAACAAAAAAAGGGATTCAGGAGTAAACAGACAGAGAGAGAGAGAGAGAGAAAAAAAAACATCACACAATTAGCAAATTGAAGATTTTTGAAATTCACAACTTGGTGTATCACAGAAAACTTAAAGTGGACCACCAGTCTGTAAAACTGTAAGCCAATTATTTAATTTATCAACAGCATTTCAACGTGCCAGCCATGTTTGAGCTTTGGTTTAGGAAGGTTGGAAACAGACTGAGGGTGCACTTTAAGTAAGGTTCTCATCATCAACAGAAAGGTCACACAGTGAAAACATTTTTCTCCTCAGAGCTTTATCTCATCACAAGCTGGAAGACTTGTTGGCCAAGGGTTCATTTTAACTACAAGGTCATGGCTAGAGCAGCAAATCACACACTGCAGTTGAAGCCTCATAATCACACCATCGCCTCAGCCAGTTAGTGAGAAACAGGAATATTTACACAAAAGATTAGTAAGCCAAACATGCAAAATCCAGAAAAGACTAGACCATAAAGCACACAGCAATGAAAGAAAGAAAATGCAAGAGCAAGTAAAAATCATAAAATTATTGTAGAGGAGTAGGAAAAATAAGAAAAATGTAAGTAGATGCTTTAAGAAACCTTTCAGCCTATGCAGTGTGACATAGTACAGTAAAAACAACCAGGAAAACAGTGAGTTTATGTTAAAATAAAACGACAAGAATGTGCAAGTCTATAATCCCAGAGAGATTTTAAATTAGTAATATGCAAACATGAATGAGACCTTTAAACAAAGACCATGAAAGGCAAAAGCAAGGACAGACCGCCATCCTGCTCTGAGGCAGTTTGATTCAAGAAGTTAGTACAAAGCTAAAAAATTAAAAAGAAATCCACAGATAAATCTTAATTGAGCTACCTTCTGCTCTCATTTGTTATACCCTGTGGGATATAACACAATTTTATTCATCTGGAGATACAAATACTCCCAGGGAGAGTTGAGATGTAAATCCAAACCTCTGAGGCTTTTGGCTCTTTAATTAGCAGGTATTGTTAAGACCACAATTTGTGTACTTTTGCAAACATTTTGCAAGAAATACTGTTTGCATTATAAAGCGTGTTTTTTCCCGTTGTGACTCTGTCCAATTCAATGCTCTAGCTGGTTTAAGCCTTCACAGAATTTTCACTCCGGACCATACTAGGATGCATTATGACTATACACTGCCTGTGAGAGACAGTGCAAAAAGTATAAAATAAACACATTGAGGCCATCTTGTAGATGAGAAAGCTGACAACTCACCATCTTTGCAGATGGTGCTGACCACACAGGCTCCTGCCTCCAGATTGTAACCACTGACACAGCTGCTGCAGTTACTTTCACCGGGCCCTGAGCACTCGTAGCAGCTATGGTCACACCTGTCGATGGTTGTATGAAGAATTAGATACCAGTCTATGCAGCACTATACTGTGCTCACATATCCTCTTGAAAGTTAGAACTGTCCTTTATGGATATTCAGCTGTCTTTCACTAGTTTTGCCTGTAAAGTGATTGCTTTTCTTCAAAGTTTTGTCACAGTAGAGCTTTCCTTTCACATTTCCAAAAACAAATCCTTTCAACACAGTACTCACTCATAAATATTTGTGCTTTATGAGACCTAAAATATACTTAGAATCTTTTTGCTGCGGTATTAGATGTGTTATTTTTAGGAAGTGTGACCTAGTTGGTTAGAATACATACATATCCGATTTTACGTAAATAACTGCAAAGAGAGAAAACCATTTGTAAAATAAAAATGAAACTATACATTGTATTTACACTTATATGATCAACCTCAGCACAAAACTTAATACTATCGGCTTTCAATAAATTGATTTCCTTGTTTATCTTTGTAGACTGGAGATCTACAAGTTCACTGTGTTGTCGAGGTGTTGGCAGGTGTGCTGACTCACTTTTTACAGGACCTCTGCACCTGCCCATTGTCTGAGGTCTGCTCTGACAGGTAGTAGCCAGTGCTGCATGTTAAAACACACCGCCAGTCCTCAAGTAAGTAGCCGTCTGCACACTTTGTGCATGCCTCTATACCTGTGCCTTAAAAACACATAGACACACACTTAAATCAGATGACAATGTCTGCTAAACAACAAAAGAACACACTGACCTACGTAATAAATGGTATTCTAATAAATATTATGACTTCCTACCTGCACATGTGGCACAGGCCGGATGACAGGTTTCACAAGTCCTTTTGTGGCCGTTGTAATAAGTCCCTGGGTCACACGTCATCTGACACTTGCTTCCTTGAAGACTAAAAAGAGAAACAGAAAAAGATAGACATCCATACCATTACAGTAAATAAATAGCTGTTGTGTTTCAAAACTGCAAATCAGTTAAAGATTTCCTGTTAAAAGCCAGCTGCTACTGAGCAATTTTCTTTCTGGACAAATATTTAGGAAGAATGAGAAAACAACTGCTGTACCAGTGATATCATGTGGGTGTACACATCAGCTGCAGGCCTAGTTCACTTTGGCACTGATGTACAGGAATATAAGGCCTTCTAGATTTAACCGAGTAGTTGTATTTGTTTTTGAATTTGTTGTTGTTTTGAAGAAAGATATACAAGAGATTTTGTACCAGATGTAGTGGTTGAGGTCAGTTAGGAAGTAGGTTTGGAGGTTATAAAGTCAGTTCTGTGAAGTCACAGTGAGGACAGGTTGGTGAGCTTGCCGCGCTAAACTGAAAAACAGCTGGTCTGTGTTAGCTAACGTTTCCCAGAAACAATCTTGTCTGGTCCTCTCTTCCTCCTCGGCTCCTAACTGACTATGAACGGTATACTGAATGGGAGACTGTGTGTGTGTGTGTGTGTGTGTGTGTGTGTGTCTTTCTGTGGTCACGCTTGCATTCAGAGGAGATTATGGCTTACAAGTGTCCCCACCTCCACCTCTGGCTACACTGAACACTTAAAGCTGGGTTCAAGACCGCAATATGTTAAGCACTTCACAAGTGTTTCCTTCATGACCTATCAGGAATTCCAGCACTTTGAAGCGCCCTTATCCTTTGTCAGGTCGTGTAGTTGGGGCAGTTTAAAGAGGCTACTGTGGGAGTGGACAGAAAATGAACTGCAACATGTCTGCGTGGTTAACTAAATGGCTTAGATCAAAGGTTCTTCAAAGTGATGACCACAACCTAAAATGGGCAACAGCGCCACTTCTTGTTGGTCTCCGCATGACATGAGTATATGTGGGCTTTAATAAGCTTGGGTCACAGGGTGAAACTGTTTACTCAATTTGGGTCCCACGTAGAAAACAGTTGGGAAGCCCTGGTTTTCTGGTTCATGCTGCAAACCCAAACCAGTGTAACACAATATGCTGGTCTAAATTAGCAACCTACTCCAGCATTAGAGTGAATGAACACAATAGGTTTTTATTCTGAAACCACAACACTGACATTCAAGCCAAATGAATGCAAAAAGACAAAACCTTGGCTCTTTGTATGTATGACAGAGGACTATCTGTAATGGTAGATCTTCAAACAAACAAGCTGTGATTAATACTAGCACGTCTGGTAGCAACAGCTTCAAGATTATATTGAAGCGCCCCATAGTCACATGGACACCATTTTGCTAAACAATATTTATATAATTTATCAATATTTTAAACCATATATGTATGTGAATTGCATATGAACCAAACTGTTCATATACATGGGGAACATTAAGGGCGGCTTTGGCTCAGCAGGTTTGAACCCCAGCTCCTCCTGTTCACATGTCGAAGTGTCCTTGAGTAAGACACGGAACCCCAAGTTGCCCCTGATTGTTAGGCCAGCACCTGGTGCTTTGGATAAAAGCAATGTGTAAATGCAGACAACTAACATTAATGCAGGAGATATGCTTGAAACAAACCTTTTGTACGACTTGTCATCTGACCACATTTATAGACAGACGTGTTTTAGCCGTTTCAAAGAGCCTCACTTGAAGGTGGACCGAAAAGCCTGCCATCATAGTGAGGGGGTGAAAGGCGGACACTCTGATAATATTTCCTTGAAGAGTTTGAGTTCAAACACTGATTACTGTACTTTTTCGCCTCCACACAACTAGCCAATCGCTGTTTGAAGTGGGCGTGAATGTTGGACTGTCGGTTGTGGAAAGTTGCAAAAGTAAACACAGCCCCCCTATGTCTAATGTCAGAAAGGTGTCAGGAGAGGGGGGTTTATCCAAAAAGCACTTCCATTTAAGCAGACCTTAGCGTTGAAGTGGTTAAGTAGTTAAAATAGAGCCACTATCCAGCGTTGCTGCAAAATAGTGTTCAGTCAAATCCTCAAATGGTTTCTGTGGCAGTTAAAAGGAAATGGTCATTTTTATGTGTTTGCAGCAATTCTAACTATACCGTTACTTTGGTCAAAATTTTAACACTAAGATATAAGGTGTATAATCACAAGACACAGCAAGACTGAAATCACTTCCTGCCAAGACCCGTGACTCAGGCATTGCTTAGCGTGACCACCAGCTTACCTCATTCCAGGTTTACATTCTGTGCAGATATTGGAGGTGGTGCACTTCTTACAGTTCTCTGGACATCTCCTGCAAATGTTGGAGTCTGAAAGACATAGGGAGACCCAGTCATACGCAGAAGTCTGGCTGCATTTGAAATTAAGAAAGGGAGCAGAGGAAGAAGACAATGATGAAGAGGAGGATAATGGGCGAGGAAGACCAGTGCGAAAAGGAGAGAGAATAAGTAGAAAGAGCAGATAAACAAAACGGGAGGACAAAAGGCAGGGAGAAGAACTGAAATGTCAAAAGGCTAAAGCTGCAGGGATAAAAAAGAAGAAGATTGAAGTGTTGGTGAGGAAGGATAGGAATGTAGATGAATATTTCAAAAGATAGACTAAAGGCAATGACACGCTTTAACACAATGCACATGGACACTTCCTCCTTCAGCAGCGATGAAGATTGCCAAAAAGATCTGTGAATTAACTTGTGTTTTATTACTTCTAGGAAACCATTGCATAGACTATGACTATTAATCAAAACTGTAACTTCTACATTTCCAAACATGTTTGCTTAGTATGACACAACCATTGTGGTTTTGTTTGGGAAGTCATATGGTGAGGACGAGACTGAGAGTAACTGAGGATTGTTGGTTAGATTTTCAGGAATCTCCACCCACCAGGGTGGAGGATGAATATGAACGGGTCACAGACTGATTTCCATGAGAAGAAAATGCACTTTTACATTGTCTTTAATGAGAAATGGAGGTCAAAATTGAAATTGTTGAACAGATTAGTCAATCATCATCAGTTTTGATCATCAATTATTTGTTGTTTCAGGAATTCAAAACTACATAAAACAAAATCTTGTTCCAGCTTCTCAAATATGAATAGTTTCTGCTTTTCTCTGTTTTATATCACAGTATGTTGAATATCTTTGGATTTTAGACAGTTGGTTAAACAAAACAAGCTAATCTGAAGATGACACCTTTGGCTCTGCGAAATTGTGATGGGCATTTTCATAATTTTCTGACATTTTTCACACTAAATGATAAAGCACTTTATCAAAAAATAAGAAAGACATTAATAAATCAGGAAAATAACCATTAGTTGCAATCCTGGTCGAAATGTCTTTTGTGGGTTTGTGAGGTTGTAAGACACTGTGCTTACATGGATTTTAACTTTTTTACACAAAAGTCAAATAGCAGTAGTATACCAGTAGTGAAATCATTACATGAAAGTGTCCATGTATTGACGAAGGCAGGAATTCACCTCAGCTTGCTGTCAGACTGACGAAAAGAAAATAAACTCTAGATAGCTCATTTAACACAACACTCAGCAGTGCCAACATTTCAAACAAAAAAAGTATCCACTACATCTTGGCCTGTTGAAATGTTATGATTAAGCTTGGATCAGTAGATCCAACATATCTGCTGCCAGAGAATCTCAGAGCTGCCAGGACTTACGCTGTCTTGGCTGCAAACCAATATATAGACATAATTATAAGTTATACATAGTTTAAGTCTCTCATTCCTGCTTTACTTTCATCCAGGCTGGCATACATCTTGAACATAAGACAAACCAGTAAGTATATACATACAGAACATACTGCATGTTAACCCCACTGCACTACTGTTTATTATAAACCCGAAAACAAGCTGACTTCTCTTAAACATAATCCATACATAATTATCATGCAGATCTGTTTTATTTCATGATCTAATCCACTTTAAACTGGTGAAAGAATCTGCTTACTAGCCCAAACTTTTCAGTACTGTTCGGTTCAGCAAATGCGTAAAAATAAACATCTGGCTAGACAATGCGTCAAGGATACAACAGCATCACTTTTTTGTGATGCAGGTCACACACAAATCCAGTTTGTTTCCAGCACTGATGGTGGTATTTTGTGGATTACCTTCCCCACTGAGAACAAAATATTCAGCTATTCTTTAATCTTATGAACTTCACACTTTGAGAATTCGACCAATGGGCAGCAAAGTAACAATGAACTTGGAAAGATAAATCATTGACCCTGTGTGGGCATGTAGCAATCACAGCTAAACCTGACTTTGCATTGTTGGAGGCATTAGAAAACAGAAAACAGACGCAAAGTACAAAACACTATTAAAGTCAGAAGCAGCTTATAAAATCCTCAAGGTGGGACCAAAGAACAATGAAACAAGTTCTTGACTGCATGGTATACTTTCATGTGTGCACTCATTAGTTAAGAGTTTGTACATTGTGGAGCCAGTTTGGCCAGGAGTGAAACGTACCATGGTCGAGGTAGAAGCCGTCGCCACAGTTTGCGACACACGTGTTGGAGCCCTCGTTGAGGTGGAAACCAGTCCTGCATGTGGTGCACTGGTCGCCACGGCTACCAACACAGGTCTCACACAACGAGGAGCACTTCTTGCAGCGCTTCCTATCATCACGGAAAAAGCCACTGGGGCACTCCGACACACACATCCTGGAGAGAGGTGATTGAAGGAAGAGTAAGGAGGGACACAGGATGAAACAGAGCATCAAAAAAGGCAAAAGTGGAAGACAAAGAAAGGACAATTTGTAATTCTTACAGACATATTCAGGTTATAGTTTAAGATGACTGTAGAGACCAAATAAAGACCAAATTGACCTCATTGTTCCATGATTAACAACCTCTATCACAAAGCTCAGTATAATGTTAACAGGCTCAAAATGTAAAACAAAAAAACATATGCCTCTTGTTACAGGGTATTTAGGCATTATATTTTGTGTACTAGAGGGACTAAGTGTGTGCGTGCGGGTGCTATATAGTGAACAGGTGCAACATCTGTTGGATAACTCCACAGCCCTCCGTCACACCCCTCATTTCACCCTCCCTTCCTAAGGGGGAAAATATCACCAAAATCGTCAAGAGCACAAATACACACACACACACACACACACACACACACACACACACACACACACACACACACACACACACACACACACTCCTTAAGCCTTATTCACACACTACAGAGTTTGCTGCCAAGAAACACATATTGCATGTGTGAAACACATAATCCACATGTGCAGGTGTACTCTGCCATGCGTTTTTCCTCCAGCTTCAACACCATTTCTCTGCTACACTGAAATGATTATTTAACCAATACAGATTTTAAAAACACTTTAATGTAGGAGCAACAAGGACTTGTACTAAATGTGAGAAAAACTTTAAACAGCATTTTCCTGCCCACACTTTCAGGGCAAGCAGATGTGAGTGATTGAGTCCTTGAAATTGTGTAGACAGGAAATTGTGGTAAAAGAAATTTAAAGGAGAATGTAAAGTTGTTGTTTTTTTCAACGTAACTCTTATATTTGTATTATTGGTCATCATTCCCAACAGATATGGTTGTGTTTTAGTCACCAAATGTATTACTAAGATCTGTGGACGTAGCAACATTTGCTTCAACAGGGCAAAAAAGTGGTCAGACAACCACAGGGGCTGTGATTCACTATGGTGGACATAAAACCATAAGTGAGTACACCCAAAATGTTGGTTACCTTTCATGCCAATAAAGCACATGGATATATATATTTCTACATTACAAATGCATGAAACAGATTCATATACACATACACACCCTCCCACAATTACTGTTCTTTTGAGAGTTATGATCTTTGTGCGTACGATTAGGGCTGTAGCCACTGAGGACAAAAAAAGGCCATGACTTTAGTATGTTTTTCTTGGAACACCCGGTCATAATTTGAAGTTCCACATAGTGGGTTTTTGGAAGGAGAGGATAAGAGATACATAATTGAATAAATACAATTAAAGAATTTATTCCTGGTGAAGTAGAAAACTTTAAGACAATCATGTAGACTCCTTCAACAGACAATTTTATAAAAAAAAATTACTTAAACATAGAAAATTGTAAGAAATGTATAGAAAACTTCCAAATTATCTGGAAGACTCATTAAACGTATGACCTGAGTATTTCTAAAATTCTGGCTACAGCTCTGTATACAATGTACACACATGCTCACAGAGGTGCAAAAAACCCTCTGAAGTTTCAAAGACCCACATACCTTTTGGTGAGTCTAGACCATCAAAAACATATGGAGGGATGTAATTATCTAAACATTAAACACCACCACCATCCCTACTCCTTCCTCCCACCACTACCCCAATCATCATTCATCAATTGCTCCCTGTGGTGGAAGAAAAGGGCAGGACACCTCTAGAAGTGGGCTAATGATAAGGCAGCACTTAAGCTTGCACATTCCCATGCACCTGCATCGGTCTGCCTTTTATTAGTGCAGAGACTACGTGCTACACAAAGGCAATTACAACAGACTTTGATCCTAATTGGATCCTATGGGTGCACACAGATGTACACACACACACACAAAGGGGGGAAAGGAGCGAATGAACATGAAATGATCGACAGGAAACAGCATTTCTGACAAAGTCAAATTAATCAGGTCACCACCTGCGCTGTTTGTTAACCTTATTCACATTAAGCTCACCAAATAAAAAGGGGCGAGCACTGACCCGTGGCCTTAAATGGTGGCAAAAGGGAAGTTCTTAATGATCCTCAGCAAGTTATAGCACTGATGAGTACATCAAAGAGATTATGTGCTACATAATCAGAATGTGACTTTCTGAATTCAGAACAAAAATTATATTACAACAAGAAAGAGATGATGTCACGTAGTTGTAAAAAATAACAGCAACAAGGTACTGTACATTAACTTGTTGCCTTTGAAGTTGTGAATCCTACTGTGGAAACCTTTTAAAAGCACCTCAAGACCCACCTGTTTACACACTGTGTCTCTACTGCTTTGGTCTTTTGTTGTGATGTCTGATCTTAACATGCTACAGTATATACCGTAAATACATTTGAGCCTTTGTCACTTTGATGTAAGAAATATACTGCCTACATCACAGCACATCTAGCTTTCTGTAACCATAGTTAGCCAATTATGTGAATATTAATGTTTATGCCTGCTTCTTAAAAACATAATATGATGCAGAGGTCCAAATAAAGATTTTGGATTTATTGTAAGAAAATTGTTAAACAGCCTCCGAGAGATTAACTGCGTGTTCCCTCTCTACACCCTGGACTGTGTTTCCTACTCTTCAAAGTTCCATCTATAACCAAATAAATACTTACAAAAGATTTGTTTTATTTCACAAGTCACCAGATATAGTAATTTGGTTGTTGCATTCACACAAAAACATGCCCAGTAAATGCATGTGGGAATGCTGATTATTAAATTCTTTCAAGCAAATTGGACTGTTACACACGATAGGAATATACTGTAGCCTTAAGCTGGTTAAATCCAGTTATCGTGGATTGGTATGTACCTACTTTACTGCACCCTTCTGATTGAGATCCTCTAATAAAGCTAATATTGATCCCTCTTTTTATTTGGCTGTCTCTGAACTCCCAGAGGACACACTATTTAAAACAATCAGATGTCGTTGAAATCACATATAAGCCAGACGCATCTTCTATCTATAGCTTTGTAGCTCAGGAGCACTTTTTAAATGAAGAAGGGGAAAACAAATTGGTTCTGGTGAAGTCCACAGAGCAATTATGTTTCCATCTTCATGTATACTTTGACAATCTAATAAACTGTCTATAAAAGTCAGAAAGGATAGTGACACTGAGTGGAATTATATTCCAAATGTAATAATACCACCTACGTTTTGCTATACATAAGCTCAGAACAAAAGAATATTTTGCACTTTCACTGTCTATTTCATTAGACAGGTGCGTCGTAGAGAGATAAGTATGTCAAAAGTTGCAAACAAACTTCCGCTCACTGTCTATCTCTGTTTCTGTGCTTGACCAGGATAGTGTGCAGAAATGTATTTGCAGATATCCATAAGCTAAAATATGTACAATATGTGCTGTAAAGTACTTCAAACTGTTTGGGTTATAAGAGAGACAACTTTTGCCTTTTTTGATCCGTTTAAAAAAAAGATTGGAAAAACAAAATCCTTTCCCACTATTCCCAAGTACAGTCAATATATTTTTGCTTTTATGTTCTCCAACACAAGAACAATATTCTACTTAATGATGATTTCTTGAGCATTCTGACCTGGTGTTGTTCTTGAACTTGAGGAAGTAGTGGAGGCAGTTGATGCAGTGATGGGGTCCAGGGCCTTCACAGCCATTCTCATTGCATTCAGAGTCACAGGGGCCTGGAGACACACAGAAGTAACAGTGTAAAGAAGAAGTGATAACCGTAGGAATAGGTTTTATAGTCTAATAACTTATTATTATTATATTAAATATTAACTGAGTTTATGCATTTATTAATGTCATTGTATTGCACCCTTTAATAATACCCCTATTCATTATGTGTCAGTACAACTTACTATCATTGTGACAGGACAGTAAAAATAGAAGCTGCCAAAGAATTACATTACTTTGCAATGCTGCTGTAGCGAACCTGCCTGTCGGCTCTGGATTTATTACTTACCGTTGTACTCCTCTGTGAACTCCTCATCGGTGGGCGTCAGCATGTCTGTGGAGCGGGGCTTTTCGCTGCGCAGAGGCTGCGAGTATGGGTGCGCAGAGGTACCATACAGCACCAGTGACCACTCCTTCAGCTTGCCTGAGGAAACAGAAGCATTGTAAAAGTCTTAGACACAGATCCACTTCAGTCTGTCCTGATGGCGAGCAGATGAATATCCTTTTATACTTTAATTTGTATATTTGATATAGAGTTTACATTATGGTCAACAAAAAACAGATGTGTAAATATGTTAACTGGGACAGTAGGTCAACCATCTTTCACTACTCTCTATACTATTTATATTATCAGGTATTTTCAGCTACCATAAGTAGATTATATTACTCTTATTAAACTCTTAATGATACACATGAGAAGACTAGGCACAAGTTAAATGGGATTTTAGTGATCAACGTAACAGCTTTTTAGCAACTGCTACTCTCCTGTTGAGGCTTTATTATGTTGTTAAATTAGTGGGTCATTTGAGTAGTTAAGTTCACTGCCTCCAGAGCAACATGTGTGCTCCTGCTGGTCCTACACTTAGTCCAGACAAGACTTTATCCTGTGTCTTCCATTTCTCTCTGCAAATTAAATCAAATTTAAACAAAAAAAAACCAAATGGTATGGTATGGTTATGTCTGATACGTTTTTTTATTAAATATATTAGCAACACTGTCATACCAGGTACTTTCTGGCTACGGAGTTGAGAAGGTGAATCATAGATCTCTAGGACCCAGTCGCCTGCTGCCTTCTCTCCCCAGCAGTGGGTGGTCATAAACTCCCAGTTCTTAAAACCCTCCATGGAGTGATCAAACAACCTGCACATGAAGACCACACACACACACACACACACACACACACACACACACGATGAGGAAACAACTTAAGGACCGCAAATACCTTTTGCAACTACTTAACCAAGTGCAATCACAGTCTCTAATGAACTGTGGACAAACAGTAAAGGACTGTGGTTTATTTGAGGTGAACATGAACTAGGTACATACAGCGCAGCGCTTACACTGTCTAACCCCCTAGGTTACCACATTTTATAGTGATTCAGCCCAGAGTGTTAACAAAGCAAGCACAGACAAGTGAATCAACATTTCTTGACAATAATGTAAATGTATTTAAATGTAATAAACAGACATCTCATTTAGCCTCTGTAAGTATTCAACCCCATGAGTCATAACATTTCTAATTTAGAAGCACCGTGCCATATTTTTAGTCGAGACAAAAAAGCTGAATTGTTAGTCTCCTTACTGATTTTTCCAGCCTTTTCTTTGAATTTGCAAAAGTGGTCAGTAATATTTACCCCAAAATGAGTTATTCCAATTGAGGAAAACATTCTGAAAAAAAATAATCAATTGTATTTTGTCTCCCCTGTTCATGTGTTATTACAGTGCAGATACCATCTCACAACTTGTTTCTTTACCTGTTGGCAAGCAGCTGAGACTTGGTCCCTGAAGGTGAGGTCAGATTGATTGACAGGTCCCCACGGCGAGGGTGTGTGATTGTAATGCGTACAACCACATGCTCCAGGTAGATCACATGGTGGTTGGAGTTGTCAGTGCATCCTGTTGCCTTGTACACTGACCGAACCACATGCTCTGGACGGATAGTTCTGCAGGACAAGATGGGAACCAATCAAAAGGTAGACATGAAGAAAATACACAGAAAATACACACTAAAACAGAAATATCCACAGTTAGTTATTTCTGGGAGCATTGACTGTTACAAATGTGAATACGGTCTTTAATCAATACATCAAGTTATCAATCAGTCCACTGCTGGAAACAAGAAAGTCCACCTGCAATCATCTCCAGTAACAGAAAGTGGGAAAACCATAAATCTAAGTTATGGATATTAACCAAGGAGATTCGCTGGGTGTACAAGTACATTTCTTGGCAGCAAAATTTATCAAACAATCATCAACAACAAAAAAGCAAACAAAAATAGGATATCACTCAGATATACAGTAAGAGCAGAGCAGATGGCCAATCAGTTCAAACCGTGATATATAGATAAGTTACATATCACTCAAGATAAAACATGTCCTCTTTACAAAGCAGGAATACAAATTTTAAAGTAAACTTGTTGTGCATTTAAAGCTTTCCATTTCAAGGTTTAATTTAATAATTTTTAATTTAGAGATTGGAACCAGAGAGTTGGTGACTTAAACAACATTATCTTGAAAACACAGGATTGAGCTGCTGAATGTAACTCTGTGTGTGCCTTCAGCCATAATGTACCTTTAGTCTGTTTGCTCTTTCGGGGAGTGAGGTTAGGGACTGTGGCTATCTCCCTACAATGAGACATTCTGCTCAGTCAACTCTCACCAAAAATTCTGTTAGTAACCTACACTCAACATCAAGTTTCAATACACTGAGGTACCCCCCTAAAAGTAATCATGTGTTCTTTTTAAATTTAACCTCCTCCCAAAACCAAAAAACATGCACAATAGTCTATTTTCAGGTTTCATTTTCCCAAACCTCAACCAGCCAAAGAAACACAGAACCATGAGCATGATAAGAAAGACAAAGAACATTATTTGTACGCACAGCTCAGCAACAGCTCACTGAACCGCCAACACAAACATCTAATGACCCCTTGAATAACATCTGTGGTACAATATAATAGCAGTACAATGACAAAAACAGCGAAACATGGACAGATCCAGTACAGGAGACAATGAACACCATCTTGCCAGAGCCAGGCTTTCGAGGAGTCATAGCTGCTGCACAACAGTGAACACATAACTCACTGCAGTACTGAATTACATGTAGGGTTTATTTTCTGGAAAATAAAACCGAGCTGGTGAATTACACTTGCTAGCTATATAACATATTAAAGGATTACTATAATTATTTTGTGTAGGGTATAGGGCTGAAAGACAATTATTGCCAGTGACTTGTGCCATTTGATCCTGTGTTGGAAACGGTTTCATTTGATTATTGGTACAATGACAGTGATGACATTTTTAGGGCCTAAATGATAGAGCACAGATGTTTATCATTTAGACGAAAATGTCTTTTTCTTTACCAGCCAATAATTGTCATCCCAAGACAATTATTAGCTGGTAAAGATTGCCTTTAGCTGTGCGATGAAGCTTATTACTCATATATATTATACAACATATTACTCAAACTTAGCTCATAGATCAAAAAATGCCTCGTCATAAATACATGCTTTAATCATTCTGCTAATTGTTTTCTCAAAGGTTTAGTGGAAATGTAATCATCTGAAATTATGAGTATGTTACTGTGTTGACTATAGGATCAGTCTATTGATTATTAAATTCTAAAATACAAAATATACAAA
The DNA here is from genome assembly GCF_031162955.1 of Sander vitreus. NCBI lineage: Eukaryota > Metazoa > Chordata > Actinopteri > Perciformes > Percidae > Sander > Sander vitreus. The sequence continues at coordinate 17,870,601 of NC_135859.1, read as the reverse complement.
TTTAATGATTTCCATTAAGAAAATCTGTATATTTTAAACTACTAACATTGGTGAAAAAAAAATAATCACCTGTATCAATTAAATCAGCACATTAGTTTGAAAAGTGGTTTATTTTTTATTTAAATCAGTGCGTTATGATTTGTTTTTCCAAAATACCAGCAGGTAAACAATCCATAACTATTTCTCCATTTGTCCTTTGACTTGGCCTATCTCTGATCATTTACATAATTATTGAGGGAATAATAGTGAAAAAAATTAACATTAAAACTACTGAAAACAGGAAAATACACAGGGAAAATGTCATGAGCCCAAGCAGACATGATGGAATGAATAACAGAGAGAAAACACTGATTGTCTCGTTCGTAAGTAGTCCATGACTGTTTGGAAAGTGGAAAGCAGTAATGGCTGGGGAGTGTAAGGCTGATATCACAGCTCTGGCTTCTCCATGACACAACACAGATAACTGAACCATACGCATGGGACCGAGCAGAGCAGATGCACAGCTGATTACCACCAGCCTGATTGCACACAGATCAGGCAGCTTTCCTGGTGTGTGCTCAAAGTGGAGTGAGGCGAGCGATTGCAGAAAGACATTACCAAACGCAGTCAGAGGGGCCAGCCAGAGGGTGTGTGGGAACACAGCAGTGAGGTGACGGCTGCACTAATGTAGCAAGTTAGAAGCACAGAACACAAACACACATACAGTAGGCCTATAAACACACATCTGTGTATGTACCAACAAAGGAAAAGAGATGCATAGAATAGAACGCCCTCCAAAACACAATCTATATTTTAAAAAACAAAACAAAAAAAACATAGGCACTGTCACACGTTCATGATGAAAGTGAGCACAGAGACATTTGTGGCGTTTTTCCATTACATGGTACCTGCTCAACTCGCCTCGACGCACTGTGCGTCCGTTTTCCATTGCAGATTTTAGTACCGCCTGAAGGGCCATTCACATTGTACGCGCAAACGGCAGCGCTGCGCTATGAAACCCATTATTGTCAATGGCTTGCGCGCGCAATAACTGGTCTGCTGCTGCGCTGAGCAACGCGCAGCGCAAGCGGAATTTTGCGGTTAGGCCGCTCTTGCGCGTGCCACGGTAAAAGTTCAACATGGTTCAACTTTGACCGTGGCACGCGCAAGAGCGGCCGCAGTGCGCTGTGACGTGCATTCAAGTGACTGGAAAAAATAAACACAGAATACACATGGATCCACAAACGGAACATGGACGAGAGGTTGCTTTTGGCCGTCAGCGATCTCCCAGAGCTGTATAGGCTACGACACACATTCGAGGTCGTACAGAGACCTCGGACGCAAAACTATGCTTTGGAAGCATATTTCACCATAATAGGCATACCAGCTGTGTAGATTATTTTAGCCTCTTAATTTAAATCATTCAGGTTTGTGAAATCAACATATATGTCTCCACTGAAATACAATCCTATGTTACATTTTTTCTCAGTTACTTTGGTGCATTTGTCAAATCATAATTGCATTTGCACAACAGTGAGTGCATTTCTTAAAACAACCGGTGTAAACTGCACATTGACTGCATAGTGACTGACCTGAAAAATCGTGTATCTTGCTGGAAATCTTTTGTTTGTGTCCAAAGCAAGTACTTATACCAATGAATCAAACTGACAAGTCCTTACGCCATTGTTTATACCAAGATAGTGAAACTGCTTTGTGTTGTTGTCCATATTTAACAGTACACTCTGTAAGTATAGTCTAATGAACAATGCACATGAAACGGAGCACTATTCCCTATTACTATTGGAAGTACTTTTCCATATTGTCTTTTCTGGAGCCACACGTCAGGGAGAGACAAATAGCCAGACGCTCCGTTGTAGAAATGGGCTTTCGGAATGTTGTTCACATCCGGGAAATTGTAGGCCCGATTCTCGTCAGCAGACTGTCAAATTGCTCCCTGTTGAGCCGAAAGTACCCCTGGAACCGGTCACAGTGAAAGCGGAGCGCCTTCACCAGCCGGAATTCCCCCAACTGCTCTCTGGACCTGAGGGTCTCGTGCACCCACACCCTTCTTCCTGATGCCTTCCTCCGTCTTCTCCTCACAACCAGGGAAAGTGCCAAGGCTTTCTTTTGTTTCAAAGACAGAAACATCATCTCCACCAAATCACTGTGTATCCACAATGTCGCATGTACTGCACATCTGATGTAAACACCAGACGCAGACGTGACGTGCATTCAAATATTGGCGCATGTATGACGTAAATTTGCGCTGAGCCCGGCGGCAAGCACAACAAATATAGTTGGGAATAGGACAACCTAGCGGCGAGCGCAGCGCATGCCACGTACAATGTGAAACGGCCTTCAGCGTGGCTGGTCGTCATATATAGCGGCGCCGCAGTAAATTGCCGTGACCTAACCCGACACACACACACAGAACGTCGAAGGTGTGTTGTTGCCACAGCCAGAATACACATTTTGTTTCAAATGAAGCTGGAGGCAGCAAAAAAAACCCACAGTTGGCTAAACTATTTAAAAATAGTCTGTCGCTTTCACGTCACCTTTTGGTATCGGCTCATCTCGCTTGGAACCTCGACTGAGGTGGTACTAAAAGAAGTACCTGTTAGCAGGTACCAGGGACTTTTTTTTTGTAATGGAAAACCAAAAAAGGCGAGTAGAGTCGAGTCGAGCAGGTACCATGTAATGGAAAAGCGCCATTATACATTTAACTCAATAAAGTGATTTGTTAAGGGAAAAGAATATTTCATACTTTTAGGACAGTTTTGTACTGTGTTACACATTAAACATTTGAATGACTTTTTTGCCTTTGTTCCAAAAACAAAACAAAGCCTGGTGTTTACTTGTGATTGCCTACTTTTACTTACTTCTTTTCAAGCCTGTCATTTGGCTGGATGGACGAAGGGTAATTATGTTTATGAACAATGCTTAAGCTCCCAGTAACTGGACAAATGTTAGACTGACCATTTCACACATATCTAAGGCTACTCATAAGTACACTACACAGAAAAAGGAGGCTAACATGACAGGATTGCTTTTATTTCTTTCATGCAACAACAGTGGTAATCTCTCCATGAGCCAACATACGTTAGATGAGTACGAAGGTCTGAGCATGACTGCCTCTGACACAAGCTGACATAAGCCTCATATGGACCGACTTGTGCACTGGAGCAGAACAGACAGAATGACACTGATAATGCTGCAGTTGCTGGTCACCGAGCCTTCAACTGAAAGCAAACCAGTTCAGGGCCCAAGTTCAGCCAGCCTAACACAGAACAGTGCTCAGGCTTCCAACTGCATCTAGAATAACAAGCTGTGAAGCACTGGCTCTCTCCAAGTGTGTGTGTGTGTGTGTGTGTGTGTGTGTGTGTGTGTGTGTGTGTGTGTGTGGTAAAGGTCTTATGTGAGAACCACCCTGCCAGAACTAATGCTTGGCCCCTATCAAGGTACAGCTTGCACACAACCACCCTCTTAAACACATGCTGGTGCATAAAGCACCAGGGAAAGAAAAGAGAGAAAGATGTTTTGTCACATAATGTATATTATACACTTATCTGGCATTCCACTTTAAACTTAGATAGTCTACTACAATGAATATACCTGTTTAACTATGAAATGGCCATCCATTATTGTGGCACAGCAGTAGATTTCCAGAATTATTTTCTCTACATGCTGTTGGTTTGGCCCATTTAGGTCCAATTAAGAGAAATCCTAATGCTCCAAACTACAATGATATTTTAGACAATAGAGTGCCAACTGTGAGGCAACAGTTTGGGGAAGTCCCTGTCCACTTGAACAAAGTGAGGACCATGGAGAAATGGTTTTCCATGTTTAGTGTTGAAGAACTTGACATGCCTCCACAATGAGGTTTAACAATGACATATTGGTGTAATGTCTGCATGTCAACATCATTTGGCCATGTAGTGTATATTGAAATGCTAAAGGACACTCGTGGTTTAATAAGTTTTTTATGTGAATGTGATATATTTCCTATTCAATAGTGTGCTCAAAAAGTGGTCTGGTCACTTGGCAGCACTTACGATGTGTGTGTGTGTGTGTGTGTGTGTGTGTGTGTGTGTGTGTGTGTGTGTGTGTGTGTGTGTGTGCGTGTTACCTTATTTGTCGGTCTGCGCTCTCTACACAGACGTGCTGAGGAGGGACTTGCTTCCATCGCTCCGCCTCTTTCACCATTGCTTCAGCATCCATCAGACCAAAGCCGTATAGGTGGCTGACTGTAGGAAACAGTGAAAAGTCACAGCTGATCAAACCACACCAACGCTGACTCTACTGTTTGTCATACCAATGAGTTTTTTTTGTTTTTTTTAACGATTGTTTAGTTCAAACTCCTGAGGAAGATTTTGCAAGACTGTTGTCGTTACGTTATTACAGACTCAAAATGTGTCCCAAAAAAAGCAAGGATTCTGAGAATCAATTGCTTTAACAAGTATTCTCTACTGACTAATGAACATTTCTGAGGACATTTAAGGTAGTGTAAAAATGAAAAAGAAAGTTTGGAAACCACTAAACTTATGGGTACAGCAGCTCAAATATGAATTCCTCCCACCCCTCCTGCTCCTTCCCTGTTCTGTTTCTCTTTAGTTCCTCTTTGAAAAAACACTTGGAAAATCTCCAGGCACACTGGGCCTGCAGCCTGGCTGACCCCTAGCTCTCACTGTGTTGGTTTCTCTCCCTCATATATATATATACACACACACACACACACACACACACACACACACACAGGTATGCATATACACTTAAACACGCATTCACAAAGCTACAAAACAGCAACCACCACATGGACCCTGACAGATGGCAGCTGGTGGTAAACATTTTTGGAAACTGCTTATCATCCCTCATCTGATTGGAGAAAAATTCAAGTTCAAATTCAATTCATTTTTCTTTCAAACACACTACATCCCACTATGAATCTTAAATGGAACAGTTGCTTTGTATGTATGTATGTATGTATGGATGGATGTATGTATGTACTGTACATATGTGGGTGTATATGTATGTGGATGTATATGTAGGTGGGATGGATGGATGGATGGATGGAGAAAAGTGTCATGTGTACCATTGTAACCAGCAGCATTGGTCTTCCAGTCAGGGGCACTGAGATGTCCGGCTCTAGAGGTCTTTACAATTATGTGTTGAACATCTCTCCATGTTAGAAGAGGACTATCAGGGGAAAAACACACACACACACAAACACATTAATATATGTGTTGTAATGTAAAAGATGAACACATAACTGAGCGGGAACTAAGTAAATTGTCACATAAAGACCTACTTTCCTATGCACATACTCAAACAGATGCATACATTTTAAATAAATATGAAAATCTTTACACATGCACATACATAAATGACAAGGGCAAGCAGCACTAATGATTTAAATACAGGCATGATGATGAGAAAAAATGTTTTGAATAATCCATTATGATGTGAAAGGAAAAGTAGAACATGGAGAGAAAAAACAAATGGATGACGGCGAGAGTGGGAGAACGGACAGTAGGACATGAAGAGATACAGTATCCATCCTTATGGGAGTAAATTCAGACAACAGCATGGGAAAAGCTAGGTGGATGAAAGCTGATGAAAACTAAACTAAAAGGGGAGGGTTAAAAAAAAAGTGCATTGAACAAGAAAGCAGATAAAATGTAAAACATGGTAATATACAGTAGGTGGAAGATTACTGGGAGAGAAAATTACAGAGAAGCATAGATGGAGAGCATAGATGCCCGTTTATCCGTCACTAGTTTCTCAAGATCTCACGTGAGATCCATTACGAGATGGCAGCCATGTGCCTCAACTGCTTTGATGTCCAAATGCTACATTAAAAAGGGAAAAACCAGGAAAATGTGGGTCACCAAGTTTCCTGGGATTCCCTTCCATCTCATATGCCGGCCAGATGCTCCATTCCCTCCCCTCATGTCACTCCCTCACCATCTGAGACTTCCAGAATCTGCACTACTCTGAATCAGTTGACCTAAAACTAATATTTAAGGTTCTCAACCCAACATTTGGATTATAAAAAATAAAAAGATAGGAAGGTATGATGTGGGACAGAGACAGAAAGTAACAGGCAGCAAAACACACTGTGCCTTTGCCTGTTGAGTCACTTGCATAAGAGCAGGTTCTTTCACAGCTTCCTGTGATCTCTTAAACCAAAAATGCACTAGTAGACTTTTAAAATCCTTAACATCTGGACGAAGTCTCAGCATCACACATTTAGCTGCTAACTTTCACAGATTACAGTTAAAAGCCTGCTCCTTCACGAATGCACTTTATTCTATAAATGTTCTGTCAATTTCATCTGTATCTGTGGCGTAGCACTGCTGGGTTGGGGATAGGGTTCATTGCTGAGTGTGGTTGCCGAGTATCACTACCTTAACCAGGACAAGCTACAGGATCACATTTAATTTAGTCATACATGTTTGATAAAATCCTGAGGCACTTAAGGACACAAGGCTTTTTGATTCCTAAACTTTTGCACACTACAAGACAATGTGGGCCAACTGTCCCTGTTGACTTGCCCTA
>NC_135859.1:17854067-17859067 GCF_031162955.1 Sander vitreus | reverse complement strand
GAAGGAGAAGCCAATGACAAAGAGTAAGAAGGAATAAGGAGTAGTAAAACATGTTAAAGCGCTGTATGTTGGATTTGATTGTATGGACTTTATACAGCCAACTAGTCAGACAGCTTGACAGTCAGTCAGCCAAGAAAAGCTTGGCTAACTTCCAGTCTGAGGGTCCTCTTCAAAGGACCTTTCCTGGACCAAAATCTTTGAGGGATTATCTGAAGACAAACACACACACACAGAATCTGAAATGGTTTAGTAAGAAGTAAAAGTGGTCCAATAGCATTTAGTAGACAGGACAGTATGTGCTCAAGTAAATTAGAATGACATTTAGATCTATGATGTTCTACTGTAAGTGTACGAAGCCAGAGGGGAAACTGTAAAGAGTGTGTGTGTGTGTGTGTGTGTGTGTGTGTGTGTGTGTGTGTGTGTGTGTGTGTGTGTCCTTCTGTAGCATCGGCACGGGGAATGTAGCAAGACACTGCCAGACAAGCTAGCTCACAGTGGACAACTCTCACTGTCCATCCCAGTGGATCATGGGAGTGATTTGGTCAATTTGGGTTAAATCAGGCCACACCACTGGACCCACAAGCACACACAAACAAGGCCAAGTTGGTGCCAAACAGCACCAGCTGTATTCTTAACTGAAATTGTATATTGCATTAGCAAATTTCTACAAAATAAATAAAAAAATAAGCTCCAAATCAAAACATGGGCCGCATCCAGTGTAAATTAATGAGTTGAATTATCTAGGACATTGAGACGTACCTTAGCAAGTCTCTTTGGTTCATGTTACACATTTAAAGATGGAAAACAGAAATATTGTCCTAATTTCAATTAAGCACAATACACAATGCTACAACTCCAACATCAGTGAAGAAGGAAAAGGCATACTGGTCCTGCAGTAAAATTAGGCCATGGGAACTTGCGCTTCTTTTAAGAACTAATGTGCTTAGTGTGTGTGCTTAGTGTGTGCGTTTTCCAACAGCAATTGTTATATGCAAGTCTACCACAGACACTTCAATCCTCACAATCTTTCGGTCATAGTTCTCTCCACTGCTGTAGGTGGTGGTCAGTGTGGACGAGCATTCCTCCAGGTACCATGGCTTGCGTCCGCTCTCAGCTGTGCTGGAAATGGAGATGGTGTAGATAGAGTTGGTGTAGCCGTCGCAGGAGCAATGGTCTCTGCTGCGCCCGCCGTTGCCTGAAGCCCACACGAAGATGGAGCCACGCCCCTTCCTCCCCTGACAGGAAAAGATGCAAATATTTGTCTTAGTAGTAATTACTAGTAATTACTCCTTACCAGACTTTGTTTTGGTTTCATTTTTTAAATGTACTTTCAATGTTTGTCAGAAGGCAGAGTAACAGGTTCTGTGTTCAGTTTCCAGAAACCACTGTATAAAGAAGAAAAGATCAGCAACACCAGCACGGGGAGAGAGCCAGAAAAGATCAGAGACGATGCAAGTCCTCAGCGTCCAGAGTGTCTGGCAACAGATCTGATAAGATTTGATCCAAGTTCAGTAATCATAATGTTTCAACTGGGCAAAATATAGTAGGTATTTTTTTTCCCTTGAAAAGTGCCATGCTGTGTTATTGAGGGGTTTTTTCATGTTGGACTGAGAAAAATTTCTATTTCTCCGTGACACAGCAGCAGAAGAGACAAGTTCAATTACTGCCCAACATACTTTATATATTACTAGACCCAATATTATCATATTAATTAGTAATATGTCATATAGGACATTGCTGTTTGTTTTTGTGAATAGTACTTTTTATTGCAGCATGTCTGATGCTAAACCTTATTATTATTTATTTATTTTTCCATTGGTTTTCAGCCAGGAAGATTGTTTGCACATTTTATTGAAATGTGTTGAAAATAATTAAATCATGTCTTTATATGTTTTACTTATTTTCTTAAATTCTTGAATGCAATAGCTGCATCATCTTATTAATCTCTACCTACTTACTCTTAGGGTATTTTCTAATCTTTGACTCCTATTTATTTGTTAATCTTTAATCATGTTATTGTTGCCATGTAGCTGCTTACTCTGTTTTTTTATTAAATATTTTCATTTTGTTACATCCTTGCAGGTGGGACGTTGTGTTTACTTGGTTCTATTTTGTTTCATTATTTTTGTCAGTTCAGTAAAAATCAGTACAGTGTCTGTTTCGCTCAATTATGTTAAATAAGTTACGGTTTGAAAATGTAACCTAAACAATGGTAGTATTTGTACTTGCATCAAAAGCCTACAAAAAGCCAACATTAGAGTTGACTTGATTGTACACAAATATAAAAGGAGGCAAAGCAATAAAGCCACACAAAAAATGTATGTAAAGACAAGAGCTGTTTTAACATATAGTGACTTACTTACTTATTTTGTACAGCAAATAAGACTACAGAGATTTTACAATATTGTATGTGCATGTTTTGGATGAACATTGCACACATATGGACATTTGTTATAACTGAGGCTGTTTACATGTGCAGCCAGGCAGCTTTTATAGTTTAGTTACAGTTTAATATTCTAAGTTTCTAAAAAAAAAAAAAGGTTACACAATATATAACAAAACTCATCCCAGAGCTCAGAGTGAGCTTCACATTGACTCAAAGTGTGAATAGACACTAATTCATTTACTAACAGAGTATTCAGTCTCAATTATTTTTTATTGGAAACCTTCTCAAGCCAAATGCCTTTTTCAATTAGACATTGTACATCCAAAATTGGCAGAGTTAAACCCAGGGATGGTGGAGACACACTAAGCTAGTTACAGTGTTGGTGATGACCGACCGAGTTGTGAAGGCAAAGTTCAGCCAGGAGTCAGCAAAAAAGGCATCTGACGAACTGACTGACACTGCGATACTGTTTGTCCAGACACACAATCAAACAACACTTGCCGCGCGCGCACACACACACACACGCACGCACGCACGCACGCACGCGAATGGAGTTCTTCAAAAGGGGGGCTTCTGTCAGGCAGGTGGAGCCCCTCAGAGTGAGAAGGGGTATCAGACAGGCGCAAACGCTAACAGATAAGAGCGATGAAGAGCACTATGAAAGAAAGGAGGGGACAAAGAATGAGAGGGAGAGGAAACAGTGAGTAAAGGGGACAAGGGTGAGAGAGGAGGATGAAGGAGAGGTGAGACATAGGCCTGTCATGATAACAAATTTTGCTGGACGATAAATTGTCCCAGAAATTATTGCGATAAACGATAATATTGTCGTTCTGAGACCATTTTCATCTAATATAATGATAATGGCATAATAATGCAGGAACACCTTTTCAAAGATCCATAAACTTTTATTTCTAAAGAATATTTAACAATGGAACTGGAAGACATTTTAAATATCCACAATAAATGAACAAAACAACCAAAAACAATAAATAAAATGGACTCTCAGTCTGTTAACAAAAAATGCACTTGAATAAAAACCAAACACAACCAAAAACAATAAATAAAATGGAAATTTTTCCGGCCGCGATAATTTCCAGTTAAAAATTATTGAGCTCATTTTTATTTATTATGCGATTAATTGATTTATTGCATATTGCGACAGGCCTAGTGAGGCACAATATAAAACTGATGGACAGCAGTCATCATCAATAGATTGAAAGAGAGCAAAGAAAAAAGGATTCAAAGAAATGCCAATTAATGACGGTTGTCAGACAATTCATCATTAACAACTTCAATGATCAAACAATGTCAATGATTTATTACTTTATCTAGCAAAACATATTTTGATGAACTTCACTGTTATGATTGAGAGCTATATACACACAGACAGGGTTAGCCTAATTAAAAACACTGTTGTTGTGCATTAGCAACATAGAGAAACAATTTCTCAGGTTTTTTTTCCACACATACAGCAAAACAAGCTGAGTCCAACCCTCTCAACAGCTGTCAATGGTATTTCTAACACCTCAGCTCTTTGTGATAAACTCTCTTCAGAGTGTCACATAGGTACATGTTACACTGACAAGCATGTCATCTCCACTCAGCTACACAAACCACACACATTACACTGACAAGCATGTCATTTCCACACACACACACACACAACATAAACATGCCCATCTCGTACCAGTTGGACAGATATCTCCCTCACCTCTGTCATCTTAAAAGGCCAGCCTGTCAGGAGCGGTGGGGACTCTCTTCTACTCACACTCCCCACCTGTCCATGTCTTTTTTCCTCTCTCTTTTCTCTTTTTTGTAACATGCCTCAGGCACTCCGCCTTTAAGACAAAGTTTTCAGTTTCTGTCTCACCTCCTCAAAGGTCTACATCTGCTTAACCAAGTGGCAGAAAGCTAGTAGTAGCAAACTTTGTGTTTGTGTGTGTGAGTGAGACATGACCAGTAAATGACTTCACCCCTCTTAACCTCTGTTACAGCTTTTCCTCTCCACTCAGCCAACAACACAGCGGTAGCTTGTCTTTATGCAAAATGAGCTATGAATATGTAAATTAATATATGCTAATAGACCAGGGCTGCTCTCTAATGCCCAGAGGAGCTTCACAGATAGCCAGGGAGGACTTTGGACACAAGTATATGAATGTGGAATACTTTGGAACACACACATATCTGCTTAAAGTGTGTGTTTGTATCTTTTCTCACCATATAAATACCAATAGCAAAGACTTGGCTGAGCAATGAAGCACATTTGTACATTGATCTGTATGTAAATGTTTATGCATGTGTGCATGTGCCCACCATGCGGATGCCATTCTCGAAGGCCTGCCTGGCCAGAGATGCAGGTCCATCCACGGTCTTTCCATCGTCATCAGGTCCCCAGCTGGCACTGTAGATGTCGATGTGTTGCGGCTGGAGGCTTAGAGACTTGGCCTCCACCATATCTGTTACATCACCATCCAGCATTCGCACACCTAATACACAAACTAGTTTAATCTATGTCCTATGTATTTCCACAGAATTGGCTGTTTAACAATATACATAAACAGCCAGTCAAGTTGCTTAATGTCCTGTCATAATAACCATAAGAAATTAAACAGTC
>NC_135859.1:17776567-17846567 GCF_031162955.1 Sander vitreus | reverse complement strand
ACTTCTATACAGTTCTGTACAGTAAATATGAAGCTACCGCTGGCAGTCAGTCAGCTTAGCTTAGCACAAAGACTGGAAAAAAGGGGAAACAGCTAGCCTGGCTTTGTCCAGAGGTAACAACATTAAGCTAGTCTAGTAAATAACAATCAAGATATAATTTGTTAATAGACTACATCAATTTTGGAGATTTACCTTTTGCCAGACCCTGGCTTGCTGTTTCCCTGTTACCAGTCTTAATGCTAAGCTAAACATTTCAACAACAGAAAGGTTAACACAAATGAGGGGAAAAGTGTAACATATTAAATGACTGCAAATCAGTGATAAGCCTCTTTGTCACAGTTAATGAGCCAATGCTGGCTCCATCTTTCAAAATGCTTCAACAGTCTTCACTCAGTTCACTTAACTAATCCATAAAATCGTCTGCCTGGCCATCTTTACAGTCTTTGTTTGCCTTTTCTACACATCTGTGTCACAGTCACTTAGGGATCTCTCTGTGTTTTAAAACAGGGCCATATAATGTTTGTGCAATGGATAATAGTCAGTCGAAATAATACACACTCACACAGTAATTATTCATGCAAACACATACTTTTTAACTTCCTGAAAGTTTCAAAGAATACAGCCACCTACACTCACATTTAACTTGTATAGCTGTGTGTTTTGTCCCTGCTTCAACAAGCAAAGTAAAAATATATATTTGTTGGTTCTTTGTGAATCAGTGAATTTTTTAATTCTATAAAAAAATATATTTAATTTTATAAAGACAGATTTTAATATGGTAGGCCACTGGCGACCATTTATAGTTCACAGATCTATTGAGAGACTGAAAATTAATAATTACAGTTGCATTTTCTCAAAAGTTGCTTTGTGTCACAGAAGGGTAACAATGACAGTTAAAAGAAGTTTAACAATTGCAAGAAGATGAAGAGCTTGGTTTATCCTAGTTTCATAGGACATACACATACACTTGCAAAATTTGTAGATCTGCTAGTTTCAAACAGCAGGTAGAGAAACACAAAAATCCCAAAACACAAAACACTAGATTACTAAACAGTCAGGAAGCTCTGTGACCACTGTCTGTCTTTTAAACAAAAGGACATCTGACTCAGGCATAACAGGAGTTTCCACAATTTTTGTCATATTGTCCTTTTAAATCTGCGGTGGGTTAGCTGTTAGCACCGCTAACACATAAACAACAATAGGTTAAAACATACAATGACAATAATTACATCATTCTTGTTGCTATACAACACATAGTTTGAAAACAATCCGCAGTTTGCCAGATATAGTTAGCGTTATTCCCCAAAAATCACAGACGGTTCGTTTCTTGCTTTTCGGGCATGATGACCAGTTTTAACTTGCCGGCCACCACACACCAACCTTTGAAATCTATTCCATTAGACTCCCTATTCCCATGGAAGATGTGCCCTCTGTGTTTCGTATTTATTATATTAAAATAAAGTTACCTCCAGTTTGTAAATGACATAAGTTAGTTTTGTTGAAAAAGAAATAAATAAAAAGAGTAATGAAAGTCAAAGAGAGCGAACCAGATTTCTGTTCACACACATAACATCATAGGCATCTATGAATTCAGCCTTAAAAAGGAAACTAGCTCATTAAGCTGCATCCGTAGGCCTCATGTTTCTTTAAGACAATGCATTACCAGCAGGGACTGAGCCACTGCCAAAGGCACTTGGGCTGCTGCAGCCAAACACACCAAAAATCAAGACAAGTGCCTGGACAAGCGCGCCTCTCTTTTGTCCTCTCAAACACACACACACACGTTTAAACAAAAAAACCACAACCCACCCACAAATGTCACAATCAAATACACTTATTTAACTCATTGCACCCACAACAAGGTCAAGGCTCAGCAAACACAAACATATTGGGGCAAAGAGCTTTTTGGTAAAAAATCAATTAGAAAAACACACAGAAGAGCATTTGGATGACTGTAACCCCAAAACACTAAAGCCACATCCAATTTTTTACCTTAACCCTTAAAATTGAATTTATGTCCCATTAGTTCTGGTATAGATTAGTTTTTCTTACTTGTTCTCGTTGGTTGCGTCATATCGAGGCATGGGATCCATATCGTTACCGTTGACATCATAGCTGGCCTGAGGGTCCTGGAGGAGACACAGAGGTCAAAACAAGTACGTCAAACACCAAAATCAGGGGAGAGAAAACAGCAAACATGTAAATTCATTAGAAAGGTAGGTTCAGCACTGCCCCCGTGTGTGTGTGTGTGTGTGTGTGTGTGTGTGTGTGTGTGTGTGTGTGTGTGTGTGTGTGTGTGTGTTTCTCTAACCCAATCAAACAGTTCACATTTGCATCACTCACAACAGTTTTGTAAATCGAATGCAATCAGAGCAAACTCAATCTGCTGCGCCGCTCACCCTTCGGCATAAACAAATCCAGGCATTAGGAGTAGCTAATAACAGCAGCGCTGTCTGCTGTCTAACAGGGTGTGAATCATTTTATCTGCATGGTTGATTGATGGCCTTACCTGCTGCCTCAGGCCAAGAACTTGCTCCAACTATCTGGCCTTGGTCTGAGGTAGACACACCTTTGCATGCACATGAAGTATGTAACCACAGACAAATAAACATGAACACACAGCATACCTGCACAACCACAGGTTTGAGGAAGCTTTTCCTTCAGAATGTAATCCATGACACGATTATCTGATTCAAATTACCACCAGTATCGCAGTCTAGATGACTTCTGTAACATGAATTTCTTGCTTTCTGTAACATGGCTTAGTTAGATCCTAAAAAGGACAATGGATTCCTAGATACAAATTCTGATTCATGTTATTAATACTATAATCATAATGTTTAATTTAAATTAGTCTCACAATTTAAATACCTTTTTCCACAAAAAAGATCATCCTCATAGCCAAACGCACACAAAGCAGGTTACATATATACATTTCTATAACTCCCAAAACCTCACACGCAGTGAAATTGTATTAAAAAGGGGTCAATCTTTGTATATGTCTGACGACTGAAGACTCAACAAGCACACACACACACACTGCCATTGATAGCCGCCCTACACGCGCATACATACACACTCACGTAGTTCTGAAAGAGGTCTGGGTGGTTCCTCTCGATGCCGTCATCTAGTATGGTCACCACTACGTCTTTACCCGTGTAGCCCCTCTTCCACGCCCCCATGATGTTCATGTCCGACTGGCAGTTATGGACGTCGTCGTTACAGTGCTGCAGAGATGGTGGCAGGAGGTGAAGGAAGAGAGGCGATAAAGAAGTAACCAGGGGGAAACCGAAAAAAAAAAACACATCAGCGTCTTGCAGATGCACAACTTATGCATTATGAGTGTGCCCACATAACGAAATGTCCACTGTCCACTTAACTCACAGCAAGTTCGAGCATTACCATTTTTCATACAGAGGCACAGTCACACATACACCAGCCAACAGCTTGGTTAAACTGTAACATCTTATATGTCTTTACTTAGCCGGCTCTCAACCAGTCACAACACATGTAAATGTTGCTTTCAATATCCTTTTACTGCAAATTATTTTCAAAAACACCTGTGTGCCACAAGCTCGTATTTGTTTGATTTTTTAGTAGCAAAACAAATGGTCTTATTTCTTCTATTTCTTTTTTGTTTGTAGTTGTTTGCCAATTTTGTGCTGATTAATGGATAGACATTTGGGATTATATGCATCTACTTTATTTGTGATCTATCAACATGTAGCCCCACCCCCTATATTATCAAGTTTGAATATCAATAAAGAAATTGATCACACAATCAAAAATGACCTGAGAAAGCTTTTCTTTCAAAGTTAACCTGAAAAAAAAAAACACATCATGTTCAGAGAGTTCTGTCCTACAGCTAGAAAAATATGTTTAAAACCTCTGGTCAAAGTATTCAGAGTTATCTATACAAAGTTAACAATTGACAGAACGCACACACACACACACACACACACACACACACACACACACACACACACACACACCTAAAAGAGCAATTATCTAAGGGTGTATGCAAATATCTGATAAGCCTGCAAATCTCTGCAATGTGAATTTGAATGTACTGTGTAAGAGTGTGCGCTTCTGTGTA
This sequence comes from Sander vitreus, assembly GCF_031162955.1. Classification (NCBI taxonomy): domain Eukaryota; kingdom Metazoa; phylum Chordata; class Actinopteri; order Perciformes; family Percidae; genus Sander; species Sander vitreus. The sequence goes on along the minus strand of NC_135859.1, from coordinate 17,842,471 downwards.
TGTGCGTGAACAGGTGCACGCATAGCACTGCCAATTGAGAAATGATTTTGAAATGCAAGAACACAGCAACATTTATATTTTTACCTCTGTGGACTTTCCTGTGACACATATTTATGAGTAAACAGAATCTCTTAGCTTGACCCTGCATACATCAAATTGAGGAAATGCAAAAATGTCATCACTATGGCTTTTCTATTCTTTCATCAGAAAAACACACAAATCCCTCAGCTCTCCTAACCCTGCAGTAATCAGGATCATTCCATGACCTTGGCTCACCTTTGACCCACACACTTGATAAATGTAGGCAAAGAACAGCACACAAGCCTCTGAGAAGAATATATAAAACTCTCTAAATTATATTGGGCTCCAATTGCCTTGGAATTTGTAATATTCTTCTTTTGGTGCAGTAAACATAAAAAACAGAGAGAGAGAGACATTCTCTGGTAAGAGCATACAGTGTACTCACAATGTACCACATACTGCTCCACTTGGCATCATTATAGAATATGTTGTTCTGGTCAGGGTTGCTGTGCGCGGGGCTTGTAAGTGAAAAGGGCGGGACTGGCTTGTAATCCCTCTTGATCCTCCTCTTCACCACCTGCTGCTGTATCCACTCCACCTAAAACACACAACACAGGAGTTAGCAAAAACTGAGTAGGCATCAAGTAATACCACACAATAGTAGAATTACTTCACACATAGTACAATCAATCAACAGGTGTAATTTCATTAAAGTTCCTTTGAAATGATGTGTTCATGGGCCCACACAATCTTCAGGAAAATATAAGTTTCTGGAAAACCTGGTATCTTCTTAAATAATGGGTGCTGCATCTTTAACAAAAAAGTGAACCTACAGTGGCTATATTTCCTGTTCTTTGCCTTATATGATGAACTCACACACACAAAGACTCCAATCTCCAATAGATATGGCTAGTATACTGTGACGCCCGACCAGCGCAGACTGACAACACATAAGAAAGCAGGATTAGAGCATTACATTTTTGTCAAGGTTGAGCCATGAGTCCAGAGTACTTTTTTTTAACTGTAGATGGAATCAATACTGAAGAGAAATCCAGTTGTTCACTTGTAAATGTGTTTTTATTTTAAAGAAAAACATTTTCAAAAGTAATTTCAGCCTTATGGATTTTATATATATATATATATATATATATATATATATATATATATATATATATATATATATATATATATATATATATATATATATATATATATATACACACACACACACACACACACACACACACACACACACACATATATAGGTCTCCCCATTTAAATGGCAAAGGTGAGTTAAATTAAGACTACTGCATTAAAAAAGCCTGTGTTAAGAAGTATCAACAGAATCATGACATATTATCCTTTTTAGCCATATAAAAAGGTAAACTGTCTATTCATTCCAGTGTTAGCCTACAAGAGTTTTGCAGTGGACACATTTCTTTTCTCTCCATCAGTTCATTTTTCCCTGTCTGCAAAATGGCCAGACTAATACACACACATATGCACCGAAGACATAAATGTCTCTCAGGTAACATCAATCTCTCAAATGTTATGGGCTCGCTTCAAGGCGCAAGGCATTCCTTGGCAGGAATCTTGCTCCACTTTCAGACGGAATTTTCCGATTTCAAAATCAGCATTGTTGGACCTGAACATGAGGGCTGGACCCACTTGCTTGGCCCTGGTCACCTCTTTTTAAAACCCTGAAATCTTGTGTTTAGTCTAGCTAAAGTCCTGCAGACTTCATCTGTCTAAAAAGACTCAATGGAGAAGTTTACATGTACCAGCAATGACGACAACATAAAAACTAAAATATTAGCAGGCATAAAACTGGCACAACACACAGAGGGTGCATGTGGCAAGCTGTATGAGAGCATCCTGAGATGTAAAATATATCTGTAATAAATGATTTATGGATTCTTCAGACTGAAGTTTGCACATAAACATGATTGTGTGACAACTTAAACAGACTATGGTAGGATCCTGGTTACTACGAGTAGCTACCGCTTATACAGTAAATAATGTGCACTTCTTCTGATCAACACACCGTCTACTGTGAACTTAAAGTGCCTATGCATAATGAACAGACAAAAAAAACACGCTATTAACAGATTAATCAATCGAACTGTTTTCACATTGAAAACGTGTTTGTTGCTCAGTATGCCAGATCCAGAAGTCTGAGGCTTTGTAGAACACTATGTGACTGCAAAGACGAAGCATTTCTCCACATCAATACAGCTCCAGCAGACACAGAGGAGAAGAGAAAAGCTGACATAATGACTGCAGAGTGATTATCTGGTCTCATGCACTGAAATAATCTACCAGGCTCTCCAGAGAGTTGGAGAGGGAGGCAAAGAGACACGATAAGACGAGAGAAAAAGAGGTGATAAAGAGCTGAAGAGAACAAGTCCCAGGAGAGTCAATAAAAAAAAAAAGAGCTGGAAGAGGAGGGAAGTGAAAATAAATAGCAAGTGAGACCAAAAGACAGCAAGTGAAGGGAGGATGATTGATTTTATAAATAACATTGATTTAATAACTCAAGTATGTATGCTCTTAATAGATCCTGAAGGAGGGAGAGCAAAAAATATGATTCTGTAAATGACAAAACTTAATAACTCAAGAGTGTAGACCTCCCTTTTAAGAGAGCAAGATATGGAAGAAAAGGAAATGGCAAACCAGGGAGGGAAAACAGAGACAAAGAGTAAAAAGCACAGTGAGATATTTTGTTTTAGCCTGGTGCTCCTCTGTCTGAGCTCATTACACTACAAGTTCTGTCAGGACCATCAGTTTCAAAGCAACCGTTTACACACGCTATTAGCCCCAAAACAACACTGTCATCAGGAATTGTGCATGCGTGTGTCTGTGCAAAAGCACTGGTGTATCATTACAATTTGCACACATTAGCATTGCATCAACCTCAATCTTTGATCAGCAGCGTGACTTACAACTGCGCTTGTCCGTAACTTTGTAATTCAAGGAAGGTCTTATGATGACTGCACCACTGCCTCTCATCTCCCCGCCAATCCTCTATGCCATTAATTCTTCTACGGATAGACTAGACGGAGCAAAGACTTTACAGATAGGAAAAAAAGAAGTGATTTTGCTGAAGTTGGATCCCAATTAGTGTGTAGTTTTCACCTCAGAAATGTCTGATAATACCCAAGAACCTAATAAGATTTATGAACACTTTGCTGAAGAACCTGAAGTTTCATGCATCTGCGTTCTGACAAGTATCCACTCTACTGAAGGGCCCTTGAGCAAGACACCAAGAACCCTACAACCTCTGTCAGCTGCTGCTTTGTAGTGGATGATGACCTCCGTCCTCCATAAGGAGGTGGTAGGTGAAGCAATTAAGGATGATTGAAGTATCAGGCATTATTATAGCTATATACTGTACTTTATATTCTACATACTGACTCAGTGTAGTGAATAAAAAAGGGTCATAAAGCACTTCTAATTCATTGTTTTATCTGCAGGAGCAGAGCCACTGAACTGTTCATCTACCTACCAGATTAGTCCAGATGGTATTGGTTTGCTGAGCTTTCCTCAGCTTTTAGTGACACTTTCTGAAAAAATGAACAGTTCAACCAAAACATTACTCTTTTTTAGGTTTTATTGATTACTTTCAATGATCTATGGGCTGAAAACTATGTTAATGTTAAAAAGGTGAAGATTGATAAAAAGGTAAATTTCCATCCATCCATCCATCTTCGTCCGCTTATCCGGTATCGGGTCGCGGGGGTAACAGCTCCAGCAGAGGACCCCAAACTTCCCTTTCCCGAGCCACATTAACCAGCTCCGACTGGGGGATCCCGAGGCGTTCCCAGGCCAGGTTAGAGATATAATCCCTCCACCTAGTCCTGGGTCTCCCCCGAGGCCTCCTCCCAGCTGGACGTGCCTGGAACACCTCCCTAGGGAGGCGCCCAGGGGGCATCCTTACCAGATGCCTGACCCACCTCAACTGGCTCCTTTCGAAGCAAAGGAGCAGCGGCTCTACTCCGAGCTCCTCACGGATAACTGAGCTTCTCACCCTATCTCTAAGGGAGACGCCAGCTACCCTCCTGAGGAAACCCATTTTGGCCGCTTGTACCCTGGATCTTGTTCTTTCGGTCATGACGGATACTAAATTTGTAAAACTAAATATGTTGTCAGTCTCCATGTAAAATAGTTTAAAACAGATTCAGCAGTTCTGCAGCGGTAGATGCTGTAAAAATCTCTCATTGATCATTGCCATTTTCACATCTCATTCTCACAGCTGCATTTGTTTTTCAGAAGCATAAGCAGAGGGAAACCACTTCTAATGCCAAAAGAAAATTATTCAAGCAAACTGTGACAAACAATATTAATATGAGTATGAAGGCAGAGGGAAAATAAACAAGTCCAGAGGTTTCAATGGTAATGTGGGTGATAGTGACATTAATATCATATCTAAACAACTGGTGTGCGCACACACACACACACACACACACACACACACACACCTTTAAAAAGAGCAGTCTGATGATTAGAGGACACTGTATGTCTGTAATATATATAGATATATACTTGAAGTATCTGCAAAAATAGTATCTTTAAAACTAAAAAATACATAAATACATGGATAAAATGTGCATGTGTTTTACTGTTCCATGTCCTCTGATATGTTCAATGTTTAATCTCTGCCACGATTAGTCTAACAAAAATAATTTATATTTACATTTCAAGTGGTTCCCTACTTTTCCCTACATACTTCTACGGCTAACATATGTGGCTTTTCATTTCTTTTCATAGATCATGGATATTTTAAAAATACACTTTTGTCCTCTATTCGCAGGATGACCAGAGGCAGATTAATGGTATTCAACAGTTTTTCTAAAGCAATCAAGGGCAATGCCATCCTTTGTTATCACTCACCGGTAACAACCTGTGGTTATCTGTTTTTTTTGTATTATGTTTGACAATCCCTATCCAAAGACAATATTGCCTTTATGGCCTGTAAAACTTGCCCATGTCTCACTGCAAATTTGCTGGCAGGCATTTTTTTTTTTTACTCTAGCTTGGTGAAGCAGATAAATGATCGGCTAGCACCTTTAACAGCTAGCACCTTTTTTTCTTTTCTGCCACTCCAACTCCCTCTCCTATCTTACTTTTTTACTTTCCACATTTCTCCACCTTATCTGCTTCTTTCTTGCCGTCTCTCCGTTGTACTTCAGGTCTTCTTCTCCGCAGATGCCCATTTTTCTTTGAAACTGCCTGTCTCTCTTGTTCCCATTCCAACCCCCTTCCTCCCTCCTCTCTCTCATTCGCTCTCTGTGTAAGGGTTTGCAGGTGGCTCGTGGTGGCTGGGTCAGTAACCAGGGGAAACTGGGGAAGAGTTCACTTCAATAGAACAAATGGGAACAAATTGATCCACTTTCACTGCTGTTTTTGAGACGCTGTTTGCGTAGCAGGCAAAAGAACTGGCCAGTGAAGCTAAACACCCACAACGACGTTTGGACTGACACGAGAAACCAGTTCCTCTGCTCTCTAAGTGCAATTCAGAGCCTCAGCCCAAACAACTTTTCACAGATGGTTTGAGCCCTGTGGTGCTGTGCTAGCCAGCAGTAGGTGCTCCTCTCAGGGCGTCGATTCCTTAATGGTTCATCTGTTAAACAAATTTAAGGCAGAAACAGATTCAGGAGTCTATGGCAGAATGTCCCACAAGCATCCAGGCTTTATGGAAATTTGTACGTGGGACTGTGTGGAGTTTCATAGTACCTGTGCGTATGCAAATTACCCCTAGGTCCTGACAGGTACTAGAGTTTAGATTCTCTGCCCGAGCATATATAGATATTTTCCGCCGCTATCCTCGGGGTGGGCCAGGCCCTTGACCAAGCATTTGTGTTTTTTTTAATCATTACTTTATTAGTCTTATTCGGTGGGGAGAAAGCACTGCCTCTCCAGCTTCTCCCGTAGCTCTGGGTGTCCTGCACTGACTTGAGTGTGAGGTAAACTGTGCTACATCGTGCCTCCCCCATCTGCAGCACTGTTGTCGGCCAGTGCGTCAGCATGCAGACTGTGCCGAAGGACAATATTAATTAGGTGATCAAGACAAGAAAATCTCCTATATGGTTCCAGGGCTTTGATTATGTTGATGCTTTGATCTGTTACCCACACTATTCGGCTGAGGGAGCAGCTATAGGGTCGAGTTTAGGTTAGAGTTTTTTTTTACGTTTCTTCATTCGGATCCATTTGCGATCCATTCCAGTCTGAATAAACAAACAGCGCAGTTTACATGCTTCATCCTTGTTGCATTATTCATTAAGATAATTCTAAACAGATTTCTGTAGTTCAAACAACTCGGAATTGTAGTTGAGAACGTCAGTTATAACGGCCCACGTATTAAAAAAATGTCGGGTTTAAATTGGGCTCAGGCTCATAATTACAATTAATGTGTCGGGCCGGGTTCGGACGCAACGTGCACGGGCTCAGGTAGGGTCAGGCTTGATTTTTTGGGCCCGATCTAAGCTCTAACAGGTACACAAGCTCCGTCTGTGTTGTCTTCTTGATGCTGCGAATGTCTTCCACACATGTTCATGAATACAGTGATCTCTAAAAGGCATGAAAAAATTGGATGATGAAAATCTACAAGCAATAGTGGGTAAATATTAAAAATGTGATAAAATATTTCCTTATGGGGCATGATTTTTAGAATCCTGCAACTCATAAATATCACAAAACACTGAAATTTCATTTTGGCATCACAGCCATTTTGCATTTCAGTGTATCCCAGCGAGGTTTCAGCTGCGGACCACACCTGCCTCTCAGTTTTCTTGCACGTCTGGATAAATGACTTCAAGTAAACAAGAGTCTCGCTATAGCTGTAAGTGAATCCGTCTGAAAACACTGTGCTCCTGCAACAGAACACCAGTTCATTGCCTCTACTAATGTCTGCAGACTTCAAAAGGACATTATAAAAAGGAGAAACCACCACTCTAGTACTCTAATTGTTGTTTACAGTAAACTTGAAATAGATTTCAAACAAAGCAGACCGAGTATACTTGAACTCATTTCACACCAAAAACTAATAACAGTGCAGAGCTACAAGAAAAAAGGCTTTAGTCGAAATCCTACTGACCCGATTGTTTTGTTGCTTAATGACGACTCTAAATTACACCTGCTTAGGAGACAGAAGAAAATTTGGCTAGCCAGCTCAACCGCAACAAAGAAAATGATAGCTCAGCGCTCAGTGCTGGCTCCCCCCCCCCCACTCGCTTTGTATAAAACAGTGGTTGGCGTATTTTCTAGACATAGTTATGCTTGATCTCTCTACAGCAAGGATTTACAAAGCCAAATCATCGACTACAGACCTATGGAAAAGCGCAGCAGCACAAGTATCAGTCCTAATGACCTCAGCGTCACAAGAACTAGAGGAGAGTGACTAGGCAAGGTGTGATTTTTGTTTGTTTTGTTTTCTTCGAGACTGCAGAGGGTGGGGGTGGGAGAGGGTTTTTGTTCTTGTTCAATTGTATTTGTCTGTTCTGCATGTTCAAAAATATAAAAACAATAAAAAGTTGATCTAAAAAAAGAAAAAAGGCTTTGGCTGTCCAAATTCTCTTGGAACTCCCAATATGAATGAGACATGGGCGCACGTCAGCATTGTCGCCGCAGCATATTTTATCACTTTGTCTTTCTTAAATTGGTTTACAGGGATTGTGATGCACAAAGGGAAAACTAAACACAAACGTAATGTACATGTAAGATGCAACTGTCTTTACAGTTCCATTATAGTAACATTACCTACCTAATATACACCCTAATAATATAATATATACCTATAATACCTAAAAAGCACAAACATCTGTTCTATAACTTTGTCTTGTTGGAATGTAAAGTTTGTTCATTTAAAAATTTTTAATTAAAACTTCCTTTAATTATTTTGAGATTATAAAGTTAGTTAGGCCTTCACCGCCTCCCAGAAATACTGATACATGATGTCTATAATAAACCTGCAACAGGCTAAAAATCTTGTATTTCATCTTGGAAAAACTTGAGAGAGAGAAAAAAAAGGAACGATTAGAGACATGCAGCTATCAAAAGGAAGATGCATGCTCTCTCCAGGTCAATGGCCTGCGCAGAGTCATTCACCACCCTGGAAAAATAAGTGGTCTTTGACCTGAGAGGCAAGTGACACTGCAGTTAGGCGGATGCCATAAAGCGGTAATCTGTGCTGCATCACCATGGTAACATGTGTGCCAATGAATACTGTGGATGGCAGGGTGCGCCTTTCATGGCACCGCTACACCCATCTGACTCACACAAACACACACGCTGTCATTATTACAAAACATCATTAGCAGCATGCCAGACTACGCTGGTGCCAAACTAGCCGTCATGTTGATCCCAAACCCACAGACCGCTTGCAGATTACGATGAAAGCATAGCGAGTCAGGGGAAAACACTGACAGCTCCATTCCTTCCCACTCCACTTTGACTTTATTTGGTTTCTCTAATCCATCTTTCCCCTCTTCCCTTCAGCTCCTCTTCACTCTACTTCTGATGTAATAGCTTCTTTTTCTGTCCTTTAACCTCTCATCTCTGATCTAGTCCTCTAAAATCTCAGTCTCTCGGCCAGCTGGCATTAGGACACAAACCTTCCTCCACCATGCACAGTGTCAGGCTCGAGCAAGAGAACCAAAGACGGAGGGAGGGAGACAAGTACGCTGAAAGGAACAGTGAAAAAAGGGAGGTAAGAGAGGGAGTCCCAGGAAGACAAAAGAGATGACAGGTAAGGACAGCAGGTGCACAAAACAAGTGTAGTGGACCAAAATAAGTAGAGAAGGAAAGAGAATTGAAAAGAAACAAGGAGATGAGAGGACAACAAGAAAAGTGGAAACAGAAGGTGACAGACACTGTCTTATCTTTTCATTCTGTTTGGCTCACTATTTCTGATATCTTCTTTCCACTTCATCCTTTCTTTTTATAGTCACTCTAATACATACTTATAATTCTTCAGCATGCATTCATGTGCATGCACAGATACAAACAAACTTGCATGCCCTTGAATTCACTGTTGAAAACACACATTCACAAAGCCATTGCTGCTGTATTAAATCCCTGAATCCCCCAAAAAAGACACAAAAATATTTATATACATGAATGGGATATTTTAAGTTTCACTGTAATGGATCTGGGGAGTTTCATTATCAGGATCAAGTCCCAGCCTGCTTGATAAAGTAACCCACTTCATCAAACAGGTGGACAACAACAAGTAAAGTTTGTGTGAGATACAAATGACTAAATAAATACTCTTGACAAATGTCCAGAGGGACCAAAACGTTAGTTTTCTTTAATAGATAGTGATGCTGCAGCAAGAGCAGTGTGCAGGATTAACATTTTTTCCAAGTGTGTGATATTTTCCAACATGCCTGCACAGAAAATTTGTTGGATGTGCAATTTCTTTCTTTAAAAAGATACAAACATGACAACAAAATATTCTACAGTTATTCTATTCTATTCTAGGTTTTCACGTCAAGAATGAGACATTTCCACAAACTGACTGGTCATTGAATCCCATTTAAAGCTACATACTTAAGCACTCTATACACATCAATCTTCAACAGTAAAGGAAAAAATATAATACTACTGTACTACTATACCCCCCCCCCTTAAATTTGAATTAGCAACTTGTCCGGTGTATTTTGATGAAGTTCAGAGTGGTGTCAGATTCAGGCTTCATTAATATTGCAGCCAGAGTTTGATGACCTGGTGCAGTGATGTGAAGAGCACTCACCGGACAAGAGTAAGGGTTACCTTAGGTCAAACTCTAGTTTGAAGGGTCAGTTCATATTGTTCAGTTGACTAAGATGATTTGCAAGCCTATATTTTATATTTAATAAGGCAATCCTAACAATGGTGAAGTAGAAACCAAAGTACATATTATTTTTTTCATATACTTTGACTTTTGGCCATAATGTAATATGGTGACACCACTGGGGCAAAATGTCACTTTGGTTGGAAGGCTATGGCACCAGTTCTGCCCATTTGTTGAGTTTGGGTCTGAATCAAAGTCTGGTACCTGTGGTTAAGATCAAGTTAACAGGTTAGTTTTAGGGGAATCAGCTGCCATGGATACAGACATGGCTTTCTGTTAACTTGTGTTTCTGGAACAGGGCTTTTCTAAGAGCCATGTGCTTAGAATGGAAAATCTAGACTGAATTTTGATTTAACAGATCCAATTAACTGGCTAGTCTTTCTTTCTGGGACGCCACCCTGTCTAAAAGGATATGTAGTTTCTGAACATATTTCACAGAAACATGATGGTTAAAAAATAAATTAATAATAATGAATCAGCATTTATAAGCCGTTCCCTTTTTATTTCAAGGAAGATTATATTTATATAATGTTAAATCTTCCACCTCTAAACCTATCCATCAGACCTGAGGTTTCTGGGTTTGTGGAATAGAAAAAATAAGAGAATAGGTCTCATTTATCACAATTCATTTGTAAGGACTACGATCAGTACAGCGTGAAATGTCAGGAAAACTTCCTGCAATGTAATACTTCTGTTCTCATAAACACGTTGTCCCTGCAATAACCCATGTGTATCTTGTCTCAGGTCTTGTCTGCAACAACAAAGATAAGACAACTGAGTTGGTGTGTAAAATGTATTCCACACATTCTTCAGGCCTGTGCGTCAAATACAGCAGGGATCTGATGGTGATGAATTTACTTGCAAAGTGGAAATTAGGATTATAGTGTAATGGCATATTTCATAAATAAAAATAACATTATTAAACAAATTAACACACACATACACACATGAAGAAATCAGCAAATGGTCTAAGGGAAAGTATTCATTTTAGACTTGACTGTCTAAAGTTCTGCCAAAAACCTTTGGCAAGATGTCTTAAAATTATAGCCTGATATAGTTGTTTCACAAAATAATCGTAACTCAAGGTCCACTTCCTCACTTTTTCTAGGGCTTTCCTCCGCACCCTCATGGTATTCATTGGAAGCTGAGTTACATACTTAGGTCACGTGATGACAACAGAGTCATCTCTATAGCCGTTTTCACATATGAACTCCGGGCAATGTGTGAAAGGGGCTTTAGACAACTGAGCAAACTCATAGGAAAAACTAGTATGAGGACCTTGAGTTATGATTACTCCAGTACCATTTAAATACACAAGAAATGCATGCTCTGTCAACTATTTTGATTCTAAACCTGTCATTCACAAAAGTACAGTAGGCTTACCTTGGGCTCCATGGAGATGAAACTATGGCGACCGCGGCTGGACAAAGTAGATCTCTTGATGGTCCGGCTATGGAAGAAGTGATAGTGGTCTTTGAGATCCCCAATCTGCAAAACATATACAGACTTAAGAAAGGTATTCATTCCATAACCCTATCTACCTCATCATAACTCATTAGTGTAACTACAAAAACTTTTTTTTTTCTCCTGCAGCAGTGTCCTACAACTGCTCTGGCAATTTTATTCTTGTAGAGATGTTTGCATTCCAGTATTATTCTAGTATTCCAGAGTATTTTAAAGCACTTTGAGTGAGTGCTTTAACATACTTTAAAGAATTTTAAAGAAGTTCCTTTTCTTAAAGAAGTAAAGTTACAATGTTCTAAGTTGGTATGTTAATGTCCATGTTTTTCTATGTATTATATATACAATTTGGTTGAGGTCTTAAAAACTGTCATAGAGAAAAAGACAGAGAGACATGGACTACAAGATGAGACAGAAAGGGCAGACAAGTCAAACAAAAACACAAAAAGACAGAAAGAGACAGGCTGAAAGTCAGACAAATGTACAACAAAGACTGAGTGACAGAGAGATGGGGAGGACAGAGAATCCGCAGACAGAAAATGATAGGCAGACGGCAACCTGCTGGATGGTGATTAGTTTTAATAATTGATAAAGACCATACAATCCCTCAGATGATCAAACTGTCATGGCTGCCAAGGGTCCTGTGTTGCGTCACTGATCCATGGCTGAGCTCCACCGCCACAGAACACATTAGATCAGCTTTCTGCTCATGAACACATTCTCCAACTTCCAGACTGATAAAATGAGAAACAAGACAGTGCCAATAGGCCTTGCTGGATCACCTTTCAGCAAACACCAAACATTTGCTAAACATGCAGCACACATCAGATGTCTTGGGTAATAATCAGATTTAAAAATCATTCTACATACTAACTAAATCTGCTTCCATAATAGGCGGCTACCGATCTGGATGCTTCTCATAGTGCAAACAGGTCTCAACATATCGTGCTTCCACTGCCTATTTAATCTCCCCAACATCTGCACTACTATTAGCAGGCCACCCTTCCCTCTAGGAGTGTCTGCATATGGGGAGGTGCTGGAAAAGCTCTCCACACAGAATTAAAAAACCCAAAAGCCCAGGTCTAAACTTCTGCTACACTGCTCTTTTTAAAGCCATCTATAGTCCGTCGTTTGCAAAAGAAACTACTCATGTATTCCAATTACAGTGACATTTTGAAATTCACAACCATACCTTTTTTATCATAGCTTCAACACCTCTTCAGGTTGTACTTCATTTCACATTCGATGTGCAGTTTCCTAAATTATTGGTTTGAGTTGTTACTGTTATAGTTATGACAAAATGTGATCATATGCAGGGGTTATAGTCAACCGAACTATCATTCTAATGCAATAACCTACAGAAGAAATCGCAACTTCAGCATAACCTTTGGTTACTGGGAATTATGTGGAAACAAATTTGTGACGTGAAACCACTTGCACTACAGTGATTAATGAGGTCTTGCATCACAGACTTTTTCACTGGATACATTAACACTTCCATGTCACTTGATACGGAATCCTGCCAGGAATTGCTAAAAGGCGATAAGACTTTTCCCCTGGAAAATTGTTCCGAGTGTGTCACAGCTGGGTCAGACTCCAAAACTACAAGTTTTGCCTAAATAAGTGTGGTTCAGATACTAAGTAGATTCTTGCTACATAGAGCAGATGCAATAGTCTTATTACAGCTACATTTTATAAAGTGAAATCAAGGATAGGCTACTACTACTACTGACTCAATATATTTTACTTCACATGTATTTGCATACAAATGTGAATTGATAGGGGCAAGCTGGCACTGAAATTGTTATCCCTATCCCCCTGACCATACCCCAACTGGCCCAAAATAAGAATTAAAATCATCAACTCAGGCTAAATCAACAAACCAAAAAGTAGGCTATAATAAATAAAATACTGATTTGTTTTAATGGTCATCACAGAAACTGGATGATTAGCTTGGATAAAAATGATCAGCATGAGTGACGTATTTTACAAAAACAACACCCAGTTGGCCTGATACCTTTAAGAACTGATATAATAGTACAACCTGCTTAAATTATCTCATAACTTGTTATTAATGCAACCGCCTCATGTCCATGTCTGGCTACAGATCATCACCCTTCCTCTCAATAGCTCCAAATCCTTTCCCATCTCTTCAAAACACCAGTTTGAACAGATATCCACATCTAGGGTCTTGTCAGCTGATTTAGACTCAATTTAGGCCACTGTCTTAGTCTGGGAAGGGGGCTCCATGGTTAAGAGGATTACCCAGAATTCCCCAATGAGGTGCTCTCTCACTCCATGCCAACTCTTTTCATCCATCTGTCTATCTATCGTCCCTTCTCCCTCCATCTCCCAGTATGTGGTTATCTTTGTCTGTTCTCCCTTTCCACCCCTGTCAAGAAGACTATATTGTCCCTCTGTTACATGTTTTCCCTACCCATCCCCCCTTTTTCTCTCTTTAACTACTTTGCCTTCCATCACAACATAAAACCTCTTCTCACTTATCAGTCTTATCCCTAAATCATTTATCACAAACAGTCCACTCTTTATGAATAGTCCTAGCAAGTTTAATTCAATTGAAGTGTATTGCTTGTGATTGTAGTGTATCTCTTTGCAATCTGCAGCAGCGTTAAACGGCAAAAAGACTTGCAATAATTCATATCACTTAATGAGTTTAAATTCATTTTCCATATACATCAGTGCTGCACTGATATAAGAGGGAGAGGGGTTGATGATGGGGATGTCAAAGTTCACATTAGGAAATCAGAGTGTGCTGTTATCGCTCCCATGGGAGCGGCTTTCAGCTGACCCCGAAAACCAGGAAGTGAAGTAAAACTCTTGTCTATATGAGGTGTCAAAGTCCAATGAACGCTCCATATTGAGATGGAAATTAGGGCGAATGGTGGGGGTTGGGGGCGACACTGCACTCCACAGGGGAATTCCTATGGGTCGGCTGGTATGGAAAGGTGGGGGGGGGGAGGACTCCACACATTAGTTCCCGTCAAAGAGAGGGGATAAACGAGGCCATTAAGGCCTGCTCTCTGGGGAGTATAGTGGGTGGGCGGGCTGGATAAGGCGAGGAGGAAGGGGGGGTTCAATAGCTGTTGACTAGGCTACCCCACAACAACCTGTCAGAATGCCCCCCTCTGTTCCACGCTGTCTTCGCGTCGAGCGCTGGCAAGTGCAGGCTTGAACTACCCACGTATTTTGGTCACGATACTCTGAAGTGTGTGTGGGGTCCATGTTTGTGTGGCCTATTTTTCATTTGCCCACACGATTTCTCTTTAAAAACTTTGTCAAAACACATTTTTTAAATGACCAATTAACCCATCCTCCTGGACCTGTGCAGACTTCTGTTAATTAATAAAATTACATAATGTAAAGACAGATGAATCTCACACAGTGTTTCCCTTCACTGTATATATATATTTTTAACAACTGTGATTGGGATTTATTTTAGACTTCACTAAGCATTGGCCCTCACATTTGGCCTTGAGAGTCAGATCTAATGAAAAGTGTAGGGTCTTACACTGTAGGTGCAAGCATATGCTTGATGATTTTAAATATTGGCTCAGATCTTTCTAATGAAATATGGCATGCCTATTTTAACACGTTCTCTCTTGTAGCTGTGTTTCATCATTAATCTATCTAGGATGACTTCTTAAGTATCTACTTAGGTCATCCTAAATGTAAGCAGAGCTCAACAGTGCTGATTTCTAGCAGCTGACCCAGTGGGCCTAGTTATGGGCTAAATTGAGATTGCACTCACAAGGAGAAGTGCAACACTCAAATCTCCATCTCTTCGCCCATATCATGTATGTAATGTAAAACACTGTGTTCAAGTTATTAAATAAAAAAGTTAATGTTGCCAAGTAGTCTAAAGCAGGACCAGTCAGTGGAGGTTTTTGAGTCAAACAGTAGCTACACAAATACAAATGTACAGTGTTAAAAAGGACCAACATGGGAATCTGTTTGACTGTATACCTTTTGATGTCAATTCAAAGACCACCAACCAAACAGCACTAACTGTCTCACTTGTGTGTCAAAAAGACCAAGCACATGAGACTGCTGTAGCTTTGAGGCTGATAGTGAGCTCTCTGTGGCTCCAGTCCGCAAACTGATCATGATCCGCGGACACACAGTGAGGACTAGAGGCACCTGTTGTGCCATCCTGCTCTCTCAGTCTTCTTCATTCGTTCCCTGCAGCTTCTCTCTTCTTATCTGAGAGACAGAGAGCTACAGAAAGAAGGACTGAGCTAGGATTCACAAAGAAGGTTCATGGCTCAGGTAAGGACTTCAGACCATTGACGTTTGACTTGGTGTCGTTTGTCTACTGGTAAAGGAATAATAACCACCATGACATGCCCGACTTTAAAGAGTTGTCAAAAACAAGAAACGACAAAGACACACAAAAAGGAGGCAACTTTTGATGGAGCAATAGGCGACCTACCTGTCCCATGTTCCTATAGCCATATTTATCCGCTATCCGCTCGGCCACATCGGCTCCACCGGCTATCCTGACTGCCCAGTGGTTGGTGTAAATCCGAGCATTGCACGGCGGGGACGCAAAGCTGAGACTGAGCGCCAGAACGCAAAGCAAGCTTCTTCTCCAAGCGGCGTTGCGGACCATCTTCCCCCACTTTTAACCCGACTCTTCTCCTCCTCCTCCTCCTCCTCAGCCGACCAGGCAAACAACCAAACTTCTCTTCTCGGCGAGCAAGACTCTCATAGACACACAACTATCCGGGCAAAACACTTAAAGAGAGAGAGGGAGAGAGGGGGGAAGGAACGGAGCCCCGAAGAGGAAAAAAATAAACCTTATCCTCAAACCTCTGCTTTCCACATGGGAGAGTTGGAAGTTTGCGTTTCGTGTGCCCTCTCTCTGTCCCCCTCTCTCTTTTTTCCACGGCGGAGGAGGAAGACGTGTACGTGTCTGTGCGCGCGAGTTCGTGTACGTGTGTGTGTGTGTGCGCGCGCGGTGCTCCTCAAAGCTGAGTTCTCTTCTCCACAAACAACTCGGATGTTGGTCGTTCAGCTCATCGGGCTTTCATGTGGCGAAATGGCTACAGCGCCTCCCCACAAATAACTAGCTGACACTCTGGAGAGTAGAAACAACTAAAGCCGCGGGGTTTCCCTGCCGAGCTCCGCTGGGTCTTAAAGACACTCATCTCGCCCGTCTACCAGACACAGCACAGGGGGGGGTCAAACTGGGGGCCAGAGAGCCACTCGGGGGCAAGCTTCAAGGGATCGCTCCATAAGGGCTCCCGGGTAAAATGAAGAATAGCTGTCTGGAAGTTAACCTAGGATTATTCTTTATTTTGATTGTCATACCACTCAGTATTATAGCCTACTTAAAAAATAAACATCTAAAACTGTTTGTAAATTCTGCAGTTTACATGTTCATGTATATGTGGCTACTTCCAAAGCAAGGAGGCATTACAACAAACTGATATCAAAAATTACAATATTTTTGAATCTGTAGATTGGTGCATTTGGAGTAATCATAACCCTGACCCCATGTTTAACCCCAACCTAACCCTGACCGTGCTTTGATCCTATTTAACCCAGGCGGGTCTAACATTAGGCTATTCATAATCCTAGATATTAAATAGAAAAGAAAAAAAGGACAAAGACCTTTTTTGGCCCCACTATTAATTATTGTTATTATTATTAGTATTATTTAAGAAATAATACTACCAAAGCATTGTGTAAAAGAGGCAAGTTTATTTATCAAACATGCTGAGATGATTAAACATTTAGTTTGACATCAGGAAACGTGCTATACTTTTAAGAATGTGTAGAGAAACATAGATTATGGTATCTTCCACATTTTGGGGTTTTGTTTGTAGACAAGACAATACCAGTGGAAATTGATTTATGTATTGCTTTCTAGACTTGTTTTGTTTGCAGTTTACAGAAGAGTCAATATTTTTTTTAACTGAGACAGCAGAGCTGTGTTCTAACCATCAACAATATGTTTGCTAGCGTGTCACATTTTATTAGCTGATACAAACTGCATGAATGGCTGGAAAATGTCCACTAGTTAACAAGTGGATGCATTACTTTTTGGAAACTGCTTCCCCGTCCCATACCTTGAAATCTGCTGTTGAATGCAAGCCTTGTCAGTCTCCTGTGCAATATTGACATAGACATACCAATGTAAAGTTGGGTAAACCATGACCTCCACCTCAGTCATCATCCAATGGGAAGCTACAGAAAAAAAACTATTATATATTCAAAGAAAAGATGGAATTATTATTTTCTCCCATAAAACATCCAACCCTCTTCCAACTTTAGTAATTTGATGATTCTTTTTGTTGTCATGATTTATGGTTAATAGTGTGGATTGCTTACAGTAAATACATCTTGCAAAGAAATGGATAAATAAGATTGAGTGGGTTTATCCTCTGCTATATCCCTGGACATGAGCTAAACTCCGGTGTGTTTAATACTCTCATACTGTAACCAACCTCCCAGATAACCTTACTGTATGGGTTACGCATCCACCACTGCCATGCAGGCCTTCTGCTCTTCATACCGGCTTTACTGCATATTTCCCCTCAATCAGTGAAGCTCTAGATGTCATGCCCCTCATCGCAACACAGGTCACAGCTGACTAAATGCTGTCATTATGGAATGTGCCGGTATTATCTGCAGTTGAGCCTTTCATTCAAGGCCTTTGTTGATTGATGGGTTTTTGTTTTGCAGCAGTTTCCTGGGGATGTCTCTGTGCACAGCGAAAACTCTGTTCTGCATGGGACACAAGTGAAAATCAGCATAATTGCACTAATTGCAGCCAATTTCTCGCTGAATGGACCCCGCTGTCACATCTCACAACAAGCGGGGGGACAAGAACATCTCATGGTCCCCCAGATGGAGATGAAAGGGAGTAAAAAAAAAAAAAAAAAACACCCAGTGAGCGTTTGCCATTCAGCTGGATGGAGGGGCTTGTAATTTAAAGAAAAAAAGGAGAGGAGACAAAACACAGCAGAAATTGATTTGAGTATCCAAATCAAGTACCCAGGTCACGAGGCCACCTTGAGAACCAGGGCCCCCAATTTCCATTCAGGTCTAAAATGTCGCGATATCCTGTGTGACAGCCTCACAGCTCCCCGTGTTTCTCCAGGGAGTGAACCGAGTGAACCCCAACAAAACGTCTTTGTCAACATCTGAGAGCGGATTGGTCATGAGTGTCAACAAACACTCTGAGGGGCATTCCTGTGCCTTTTCAATTAAATAACAGTGCATCCCATGTTTTTGCCAAACGCACCCTTAAAAAAAAAACTACACACAACCCCCATGATACAACACAATGGAAGGCTCCAATAGGAAACTGCAGCCAACTACAGATAGCTTCATTTACCAAGGACACAGCTAATTTGTTCATTCAGTATCAAGCCCAACATTTCTTGGGGAGAACCTCCCACATGATGTTCTTGTCCCATCAAGACAGGGGCATTACTGAACATGTGTGCCCCTCTTGCATTCAAGTGCATCTTATGATTACCCATCCACCACTGCTCCTCCACACCTCTCTGTCTGCACTTTTACCGATGATGTACCTTTTTGTTTCTTAAGTTATTTCCTAGGGCTCAATGCTCTCTCTGACCCCACCTTATCTGTAACTCTCACTGGGTGGGCTTCCTGGGAGTAAAGGTTGACCTTTCAACTTCACTTTGACCTTTGACCTTGTAGCTTTAGGCTTCTGCACTTTAGCCACAATAGCACCTGCCACTCACCGAATTTCCATCGTCTCTGCTCGGCATTTCACTCTCCAATCACTACCGTTCCCTTCTTCTCTTTACCCTCTCTTTTGTCAGCCACATACCAGGCTATTCTGGAGGCACACACACTCTATACATTCTGTTGAGAGAGATGGAAGAAGGGGGAGACAGACAGAGAGAGAGGTATAGCCAAATAAAAGTTTGGTCTCTTGCATCCGCGAGGAATGTTCTAATCTCCATGGTACTCATTCAGTATGGTAATGAGTTATCAATTAAAACAGACAGTTCACAGGTCAACACATACTTGTTTGTTTATTTATGTATTAATTGCCTGTGTTTGCTAAGTTTGTTCAATCTTCTTGAGTCACAAATATGACTCACAACTGTGCATTTAATCAGTGCCCAGGTCAGTGTTATGCAGTATATTAAAGGATATCTTCTATATAAGAGAAATTATTTTATATGTACCTGTAAGCTGTGAGTGACCCACCTGGTCTGGCCGCCGGTGTCAAAAAGTACTCCTGTGTATGGTATGGAGGTAACAGTTGACTTCATACTGTAAGACATTGCCACCTAGAGGTGACTGATAAGATTACATATAAGAGATTGCAGTTGAATTCTGTCAATATTTTCACATTCATGTCCATTTACACTTTTACAGGTGTATAAGAATTACTCTTTATCTGTTCCGAAACACATTATCCGTGCTATGCTCTAAATTACATTATTTCCCTCACAATGATTAGAGAAATTATTGCATTTTAAAGCAAATTAACTGAAACTAACTGAAACAACTAATTTATCATTGGTTTTAACATTGTATCTATTATATTTTCATATACATTTTCATTGTACGATACTGACAGAGCCATCCTTGTCCCTTTACGCAATTTCAAAAATCTTTCAGATAAATTGAATATTACTATGCAAACAACACGTGTAATACCTGGGTATCATTGGGAATGAATGTGATGCTCTAAGCCAGTGGTTCCCAACCTTTTTTACTTGGCGCCCCCCCTACTTATGTCTAAGAAAAGCTGAGCCCCCCCTCCGAAACCGAAGTTGAGGTAACTCTCGAGATAGAGCCTTACTTTCTTTTTTGATACAGAGGAGTTATCAGCACTTTTACGTTTCTCCGCTATGTTTCATACATAAAATAGTGATGCCGTGGCGGGATGATAGCAGTTAGCAGCTGACCTGATGACAGCAAGGGCCGAAGGTTAAGAGGTCCCGGAGGTTTGGCCTACTAAGTAGCCTGCCTACAATTTTAAGCGAGAACAAAAATATATAGTTTTTATACAGACTTTTGTATACATTATATATTCTAGTGTATTATTAGAATTTGTTTAACGTGCAAATATATTTTTTTTACCTCAACCTCAAACCAGATAAAGACTTGCGCACCCCCTGTGATCTTTGCTGAGGGATGCCCGGACCCCAGGTTGGGAACCACTGCTCTAAAATAAATTTTTTTTTCCACTTGTCAGATTCTTCTACCATGTTATTTAATGGTGACCCTTTTAATAAAAACAAATCCAATTACAAAAATAATTGAAATTACAATAAATTGCAATGACCAAAAACCAACTATTCAAAAACTAGAAATAGAAATGACCTTAGATCCCCCCATACACCCCTCTCTCCTGCATTATTGCTTCTCTTAAAACAGCAAATGGGGCTGTGACAATCCAAAACAGAGGGTAATATCCCAGTTTAATTTACATGCACGTCTTTCCACATCTATTTACATTTATTTTGCATGACTGCGTACTTGTCCCATCTTAGTGAATGCGATTGTGTTGAATTATTGTAGGAATTCAGCCTAATCACAGTCTCCAACTTTCCCGTTTCATCTTTTATATTTAAAAGGTTTGTGCTGTGCTGAGTCATGAGCCAAAGAACACATTAATTTGTAATATTGAGGTATTTAAAAAAAAAAAAAAACTTAAGATTATTTTTTGGGCTTTTATTAGATAGGACAACTAAGGAGAGTAAAGTGGGAGTAAGAGGGGGATGAAATGCAGCAAAGGGCCACAGGTCGGAACCGAACACAGGCTGCTGCGGCAAGGACTGAGTCTATGTACATGGGGTGCACACTCAACCAGGTGAGCCACCAGGACGCTGGACACCTCTTCAGTTTTTACTTTGTATTAATTTTGTAACAGCATCATAGATGATCCATTTCATGAGAAAAGGAGGTGTCCTATGATGGAGCCAACTGTGTCTGACTCAAACTGGGTTACCATATGGCCAACTGGCTTAAAAGACTATTGCAGTGAACATTTATGGCAACCAAATTACAGAAAACGTTAATTTCAGTTTCAGATAACTTCTTTTTTTTTTTTGAAAATAGGTTGTTTTGCAAATTTACAGCAGAAAAAGTTAACCATTTCAAAAAAATCAATTTTATTAATTAATCAGCTGTAGTGACAAATTAAATTGCTTACTTGCATTGATCATATCCTACAAGCCCGTCAACCGGTCAAAAATACTACTATAGTCTAAAAACAAATCTACAGGTACAGATTTTTTTATTTTTTATTATTTTTTATATATATATATATATATATATATATATATATATATATATATATATATATATATATATATATATATATATATATATATATATATATATATATACACACATATACACGCACACACACACACACTTTTAGATAACTCAGACCAGAAATAATGGGGCAATCAGTGCAAATTTCTCTCAATGTACACCTACTTGAAATGTTTTTGTGCTGATAATTACTAATTTATAAATTGCAGAAGGTAGAGAATGTTTTACCAGCAACAGAAAAATTATTGCAATAGAAACATTGATTATAAACTATGAAAATAAAATAAATTTCAAGTGTCTCGTCGCATCCGATTCTGCTTGAATATCTTAATTTCAGTAATGATTAAGACCTTTTGAAAATATTTTGGCTAAGAGGACAATAAAGTTTGAAAAGTTTCACATAACCACAGGCAGCGATAGTTATAGTTGTAACCATATACATGCAATACAGTCATTTGGATTAAATATAATTTACATCTTTAAGGTTACCTCCCCCCCAACGGTTGTAAATGGTGTGAATGTGAAAACGCTGTGCAGTGGCCTTTCTATGATGACAGTAATTGCTCCAAGTTTCTATGACTATTTTCCATCTCTGACATTGCATAACTAAATCAGAAAACTTCCAATTGTCTAAGAAAACCCATGTGTAAAAACTAGCACGTGCACACACAAATAGTAAAAAAACTCATACAAGTCAGATTTCCAACTGCTCAGAACTTTATTTCGAGGGAAATAAGGGTTAAAATTAAATTAAAATATAAAATTGAGATGGGCAGGTCTGTTTTTAAAGGGAAGGTGTTGATAAAAGGAGAGTGGGCAGCCTTTCAGAAGAAGAGAGGGAGAGGCAGTAGGGGAAAGACAGGAAGCTACAAAATGAAGTTTTGGGGATGAGCCTGGTCATTCAGGAAGTTATGTATAAAAAGGGGAAAAAAAGACGAGACAGATGCAGTTAGTTATTATAAACCCCACCCCCTTCTGAAATGTCCTCATACGCAATCAGTGCTATAGCTCTCTCCTTTTTCGGTTTCTTACAGGAAGTTAGATCATTTCTCTTCTTCACTTGCTCTCTCACCATTATAATCATCATCATATTCTGTCTTAATGTAACATCTTTTCCTGCAGTTTTGAAAAAAGTAAACAAAAAGTCCTTCAAAAATAAAATGCAGCAACCACATTTCATGTTCTACTATTACATATACAGTATATATATATAAATACATACATAAATATCTTACATGTACAACGAATTTTGAAAACTGTGGGGGGAAGAGAGAACCCAAAAGACTTATGAGGACTTGTGGAGGTGGGGGGAGCGGGGCAAAGAGGCCCAAGGTTGCTCATTGAGGGTAGTGTGTCTGTTTTTTTGTTTTAGCTTTACGCGCGCACACACACACACACACACACACACACACACTTTTGGGGAAGGGGGGAGTGGGAAACATTCCTCAGTTGGCCCAGTAGGGGGAGTTGCCATAGCTGGACTTGCTGCCTTGGGTTTTCTGCTGCATGCTGCTGGACTGACCTCGCTGACCAGGACCACCCTGAAAAGAAGTCAATTCAGTCAATAATTAAAACAATGTAACTACCTAACAGGTTTATTTAATTTCCCATAAAGTTAATGAGCACTTTCTAGCTGCAAGAACATGTCCAGGAACCTTTTTTGTGGGTGTGGGTTATCACAAATGTCTCCAACAATGTTAAAACTCAGTAAAATCTGTAATTGTATTAGACAGTTTGTGTCATTCGGTCAACTGTCAATGGAGTCGTACAACCTTTGACCCCTCTAGTTGCTCTAATTTAGCGAACTCTGCGAACACCAGATAATACGTCAGAGTAATTGTAAATTACAATATCACAGAATTATACTCCGTAACAGTAATACAGCATTTTTTCTACTTAATTTTTTTCATTAATTACATGTCATTCTGCAACAGTAATCCAACAAAGACCTACTTTAATGATATTTCATCCATCTTACTACAATGATAGGCTAAATGCTATATGCTAAGACAAATGGCTCATGCATGGTGGATAAACTATACGATAACGTTAGAACATTACAATGTTCCAGATGCTCACTAGAGTGTTTTGACCATGGATAACAGCGCTAGGATACCCCACGATTAAATTTGCCACATAACGTTTACTACAGTAGCTGTTTAGGTAGTAGACTCATCTAATGCCAAGTTAGCTAGCTAGCGCACACCCCATTTTGTGGGAGAATAGTGGAAGGCAGTTCCGAGACAGAGCTACAGTTACCGACTGTACCAACGGATTCAGCCAGCACAAACCCAAGCGCTGGTGGTCACAGTGAGCTGGAGGCCAGCGGAAGCACTACCGGAGGTAACAAAGTTTACTGATCCACAGGGGAGTTGGTGCAATTGGCAGTCAAGTTGCTAAAGCGTCTAACTGAAGGTTTTCGGTCCGTCACCAGTAAAAACCCTGGAGGAGACACGGACATAAAATATATTGTGATATTGTGCTTTTAGCTGGCAGTGTTAGCTTGCTCAACTAGACTCCCAGGGCTGATCTGGCTGGTAAACCAGCTAACATTAGCTTGCCGTTTGCAAATTACTTTATCAGCTAACAAACGCCAGATCCATGCAGCGTAGTTGCAGCTAGCTGGCTAATCTTAGCTCGCTCGCTCACTCACTAACTAGTCAGTAGTCTCGATCAATATAAGTACATTTCCAGGATAAAGCCACGCGCCGGACGTCAGGCTTTGCCCCTAACCTTCTGCTCTGTGTGTTGCTGTTCTCAAAATCCCTTCACTATAGGAAACAACAACAACAACAAACTTCGAGCTAGCAGTCACACGCTGAAAATGGCAGGTTTTGAAAATTGTTCAACAAGGCTGGCCTGCTTGATTCTTTCGGTGAATGATTGTAAAGAATGTTTACAGCATTTACTATCCAACTTGGACGCTTTTGGACCGATGGGGATTGCTGTGGATGAAGTACACACGACGATACACTGGTAAGAGTAAACTACATTTAATCCTGTGTCCAGTTAATTTAAATTGCTCACGTTACTGTAGTGTGTTATCAGTTAACTTAATTTAATATTTTGTGGAGTTTTCTTTTGCGCGGTGCAAATGTTCCACCAAAACAAGTTCCTTCCTGAGACTATTTTGCAGTCACCGTCGCTACGGCACTGCCCAAGACGATTGTGATTGGTTTAAAGTAGGGCTGTCAAAATAACGCATTCATTTCAATTAATTAATCTGAGAACAAATAACGTGTTTAAAAAAATAACGCAGATTAATCCATTCCATATTGACGTTTGACCCGGAGCCATTCTAGCCACCATTGGACTGTAAAATGAAGGAGGGAGACGAGAATGTGCTGCCTGGATTATTAATTGGAACATTTACTTGTAAAAATCTTCTTCCTGCCAACCCTGGCTACCGAAATCTGGTGCCACTGATATGTCTGCGCTTCTCTCTGACGCTCTGAAACACAAACCCCGCTGCACGCTAGTTAACACTATACTCGACAGCAGCTAACGTTAGCCTACCGCTAGCTAGTAGCTCGATTAAACACGGTTAAAATGCTGACAGCTAACG
Organism: Sander vitreus; assembly: GCF_031162955.1. Lineage (NCBI taxonomy): Eukaryota > Metazoa > Chordata > Actinopteri > Perciformes > Percidae > Sander > Sander vitreus. The sequence goes on along the minus strand of NC_135859.1, from coordinate 17,817,299 downwards.
CTAAACGGTGTAAAGTTTGACTGTGTTTTACTGTAGAGGATTCAACACCGGTATGTAACAATCTGCAGCTGCCGTCGGAGAAACAACACAGACGGTGCATTCAATTAGACTGGTAAACTACAGCCTCGTGGTGCATTTGAAGTTATTGTAAATGTCCTTTTCCCATCTGATGGTTCAACAGCAATTTACTACTGAAATTAGTTATTGTTATACATTATTATTAAATCATTTCATTTTGACCATATGGCCTTAGCAATACACAAGCCGTTCTTTAATGCCACCAACTGTTGTTTAGTACCCTTTTTTTCTTTTACTTTCTTAAAAAAAGTATCGGTTCAGGCACAGTTAATTATGTATGCGATTAATTACAGAGTATGTAATTAATTAGATTACATTTTTTAATCGATTGACAGCCCTAGTTTAAAGAAATGCAAACAACCCAGAGCATTTCTCTCCTATCCCAGAATGTGGCTGTGGTCGAATAGTCAATTTTGCTTAGGAAGGTTCTTAAAAGGAGTAAAATGAGTCGGAAGTAGTTAATTCGTTGCCATGATAAGAGCCGTTCGAATTGTCCAAGTGATAAGAAAAAGGTGCTTTAATGATTCCTTTGTTACCTCCTTTAGCATAGGATACACTGGACCATCCTTTACAAAAGGAAAGAGATAATGCTGTCCCCACAACTATCTTGTGGGGCAGCAAAATTTAAAGCGACGCATGACCATTTTGCAATGTAACCCATCTAATAATAATAATAATAAACCTACTTTATGGCACTGTTTGATTGGTAAAATAAACCGGTTAATGCAAGAACTTTACTCTCGTCCAACGCGAGAAAACTACATATTGTACGTTTGAGTTGCTTAATACTTCAGGCTTGGCAGGCAACACCATGCTGAGGTCACAGCTATTCAGAAAACATGGGTGTCCTATGCAATGGACAAAATCACAGATAAAACACCCATATTTAGAAAGCACTTCTAATGATGCAAATTTAGGTTGTGAAATCCTGGGTCGACAGAATGCGATGTATGCATGGACACTTTATTTTACCTGTCCGTCCTGAGTGAGGTGATGGTGCAGCAGCTGGGAGTGGGGCTGTTGGTGCGGTGGCAGGATGTGCAGGAAGGGAGCAGGGGCATAGCCAGGAGCCCCCCCAGGGTTCAGGGGCCCTGTTCCCCCCAGCGCTGAAGGAAGGCTGAAAGGAGGCGGTGTCCCCGTGTGGAAGCCCTGCTTGTCAAATGACTGAGGAGAACCGAGAGAAGAGGTTAACATTGCAAATACAGGTGAACTTGATACATATGCATGTACAATAGGTTAAGCAATAAATTAAATGCCAATTTCATTTAGCGTTCCATAAAAATCTCTTGCCTATGCAATCATGTTTCTGTATACAAGCCTAATTTACAACTTAAGTTAATGGGCTATCCAAGATAATGTGCTGTTGATGTGAAGACAATTTTTTAGTTTTGATTAAGATAATTATTTGCAGAAAAGGTCACTCAGGTTATTTAAAGACTACTAATTATATAACAAGCCAAAGCATTAAGCTTTGATCTAAACACAGGCATACAACAGGACAGCAAGTCACTCACCTGAGCTTTGCTGTAGATTGAACCTCCCATGTCAGGTACTCCTCCACTGGTACCTGACCCCGATAGCCCTGGTGCTGAGAGAATGAAAAGGGGGAAGAGGTAAAAGGAAAAAAACAATAGAAGAAGGGAAAGTAAAGGGGTTAAGAGGGAACAAGTACAACTGTGTCACTTCACTGATAATTGAAAAATAAGCACTAAATGTTCATTTCAACTGTTAGTAGGAAGGGGGCCAGCCAGTAGAAAGAAGCATATTAAGTGAGGACGCGCATAGGCATGTTTCTCACTTTGTCACCCTTTTGCATATATCCATTTACGTGCACATCAAAGTGCAATCACACACGTGCATATACACACACCTTTCTCCAGAACACTCTTGACTGTAGAATCATCTGCAATTGTGAGTACATTTGTTTTTCCCACAGGGAAATGCCTACTGAGTTTGACTGTGTGTTGTTAAGAGTGTGCGCACATGTGTTGTGTGTGTACCTTTCCCTGGGCCGCTGCCCGCTGACTTGGCCTGCGACTGGGCAGAGCCTCCGTACCCTCCCTTACTGTACTCCCCACCGTGGGCTTGAGACAGGTCATCAAAGGCTGAAGGAGGAGGAGTACAGAAGAAGAGAGGAGGCAGAGCGAGCAAAGGAAGGAGAGAGGCAGAGCGAGCAAAGGAAGGGTAGAGAGAGAAAGAGCGAGAGGTGAAGAAAGGGAAGAGGAAAGAGGATGGGAAGAGAAAAGAGGGGGCAGGGGAGAGAGGCGGTAAGGTAACCTGACTAAAATGGCAGTTGTGTCTATATTGAGCCGTGTCCAACTTCAGCAGGGGGTTTGAGCTATGCATGCAGCACAAGCAAAAACACACAGGCCCGATTCCACACGCACATGCAGCATTTGGTGTACATGTATTAAGGGTTGGAAATTGAATTCTCTTTTGCCTCCCTCTACACTCTCCACACCTAATTTATGCTGAGGTCTTTGTACATACACCCTGCATCTCTCACAATACATGTACTAGTATAATACAGCTGTACCAACAACTATTGCTATTATGGATTACAAAGAGTCATTCCTGCTAAGCTTCTCAACTTCTACAAGACCGTAGTTTGTGTACTTTTGTGAAAAACGGACAGAAGTGACTGGCCAGATAACCCACTAATGTCACCATAACTAGTCCAACTGTTGAAGTTGATCGAGTAACCTTCTCAACTACTTTTCGTGGCAGGTTGCTGTGACGGTTTGTGGTACGGTGATAGTTTGGCAGTAATAATTGAAGATAAACCTGTGCTGTCGTAGTTCAAATAGACACAGCTCAAATTAATTAAATCAATTCAAAAGCTTATAGCTGGATACAATCTTCACATTGAAAAGTTTTATCATTGCTTGACTCAAAAAAAAATGTTTTGCTGTTAATTGCCTGAAAACAACCTCCGTCAGAGCAGTGACAGAGAAAGCCTTCTTGTTTTATCCTGGTCTTACCTGTGCCATATGCATGCTGTCCGTAACTGGGCTGATGCTGTTGGTGATACTGATTAGAGGGGTTGGCCAGGCCCATTGCAGGTTGCTTGGCCGAAGCAGGAGGCACAAAGACGGCCGGGCCATACTGAAAGGCTGAAGGGACCCCGGGCACACCAGCGTAGTACGGCAGACCTGTAAAATGGCAAGTTATACAAATTTGTGCAATGAAAGGAGATCAATAGGCAATTGTCTTTAAGCAACAATGATGAGAAGGGCTCTTTTGTGCAGAGCAGTGTTACATTAATACGGTCTACACAAACGCAAATTGACTGACTTGACTACGATTTCACTTTTGTTTAATTTGAAAATAACTATAAAGCCTTAAGCTTTACTGGAATTTCTTTACATGTGAAGAATTCTTTACTTTTAGCTTCAAGTACTCTTACCATATTTCAACAGAATCTCTAAACATTTAAGCAAGAACCCAAACATAAGAGACAAGTAAATGCAAAGTGCGTGGATGATTTGACTGGAAATAAATTTGGCCAACATCCTCATCATTAAATATAATTTTACTTTTCCTTACCAGTGTATCCATAGCCAGGAGGCAGAGGGGGGTTGAGGAAGGCCTGGTTCTGCGTTTGCTGACCCTGGCCCTGCCCCTGTGTTCCTGCCTGCGGAGCCTGCTGGGGCTGGGATTGCACCCCGGCTGTAGACAAGCTGGTCGGGGGAGCTGGAGATGACGAATCATTTCTGCCAAACTTTGTCGCCTCTCCTGGACAGAAAATGACAGTAGAGAAGACATTATTGAAGTTGGAAAAAAAATAAAACTAAGTTCTTTGCCTGTCTGTTGAGATGCTAACATGAATAAGCAAAGAAGCCACCAAACTGAAGGTTAAGTGTGTAGGATTTAGTAGCATGTAGAAAAAACTACTACTGTGGCCAAAGATAAAATGCGAATGGCCCTATCTAAAACCAGTGTTTGGTTTGTCCGTTCTGGACTACTGCAGAAACATGGCGGTGCAACATGATGGACTTTGTGAAAGAAAACCCTCTCCATATGTAGATATAAACGACGGGTAACGAAAACACACTCGTGTAATTCTTATTTACATGCGATTATACACTAATTGAAAAGTTATGTTCATATATTATGTTACATTTCTGTCAACGATTGCCCTAAATCCTACACACGAGACCTTTAAGAAAACATGTACAAGTACACAGTCGCTGATGGTCTAAATCTAGAAAATAAAGTATAACAGACGGATGTGTAGTTTGAAACGGCTCCCCCGTTGTGTTAATTGTTCAGTGTGAGTTAACAGCCTATCTTGAAACATAATGCAGTAGACCTATCAACTCAACATAAAATTTGACTTACCAGAATATGGATTATTGGCCAGGCTCTCTCTTCCAGGCATAGTAGCCGTAGTACCAGGGAATGTTACACCATAATAATCCTGTGTAGGAAGAGAGAAAATAATTAAAGAGACTAAGACTTAGGGCTGCACAATTAATCAAATTTTAATCACGATCACGGCTTCCCACGATCAAATTCCGTATCAACGTTTTTTTTTTGCAACGCCAATCTAGCACCATGTAAACCACTGCCTGATCACATGCCTCCATGAGCCAATCAGAGTTGTTCCCTGCACCGCGCAGCTTAGTTTCTAGATGTCGACAGTCACAGAGGACAGTAACGTGAGGAAAATTCCACAACAGATAGCAGTCAGTCATAAGGCTATAAACTATCTTAACAAAGAAAACGAAACTTATGCACAACAACTCGTATGAAATCTTACGAAATTACGTGACTGCCAGTCACATAACACTAAGTTTAGTCGAGAAAATGTGAGTGTCATGCAGCAACGACAGTAAACGGGCCGGCTACATTGCACGTGTAACGTAAGCGGAGCAGATGTTCCAACACTACGCTTTCACTATAATCAATGAAACTGGCGACACCAGACAGCGTAGTGGTGCGTATGCTCCGGAGATCTGCTCTACAATCGTTATAACAGGACAGTCTTCCATTTATATTTTTTACGCGAGGTGTGTGCGGCCCTCTGGAAGTAGCCTTCGAGTTGAGATTGTTTTAGGAGGACCCTCAAAACTGGCGAAGAAGTACTTATGCATCCCGGCTCCACCCTCCACCCGGGTGTTCAGTACAGGGGGGAATGTGGTGACCTGCCTTCGCTCATCCCTCAAGCCAGAAAATGTTGACAGGCTAGTGTTTCTTTCCAAAAACCTATAAACTAGTCTTTTCTGCATAGTTCTGCCTTGAAATGTTCTGATTTGGTTACATTGTTATGAAATATTTGTTTTTTATTGATTGTATATTTTGAGTTGTATTCACATCCATTATGCAGGTACAATGTAAGTTTATATTTAGCTTCCTAAAATATATTTACACAATGTAAAAATCGAAAAATAGTGCCCTGTTGAAGTTTTGCTACATTTTCTGTGTTTTAATTATTTTTAATTAATTCTTTAAGGAGATGCACTGAATTTTGGTGAATAAGAGCACCCATTTTATTTTGATGAACATACTTGTACATTAGCAGGAATGTAGCACAATATGGATGTGAAAGCAGTTATAATTAGCCTACGTGACTATTTGTTTTGGTTAAAATCAACAAATAATCGTGATAATTAATTGTGATCTCAATATTGATCAAAATAATCGTGATTATCATTTTGGCCATAATCGTGCAGCCCTATTCAGACTGCTACTTTAGGAATTTGGTGATATTGCCATGAAGAAGATAGATCCTGGGCGGTTACTTTGATAAAGGTAGCAGAAATGTAACATACAGGGAAACACATTTGAAATGCGACTGCTGATTTACAAAATACTAAAACCAGAGTTATATGCAGCAAAGTATAAACAGACTCACCATAGGAAGGCGAGACTGCAGCATTTGCAAGTCCTCGTATCCATAGATCTGCTGTTGAAATAAAGATTATGGAGAGAAGAATTGGTGATAATGTGGTACCATGTTAGAGTCTCTACTGAACCTCACTGTAGCTTACAAACTCAACTTTAGTTTTATCTTCTACACATTTTGAGCTTCTACTCAGCTTTAGTCAGTGTCTCAGTGTGTGCCGTAGACGCCATGTTTGATCAGAACCTACCAAAACAATTGACACTGAAAAGCTCTATAGAATAAGGAGTGAACTCACTGCCATACTTGTTCAATTTAATGTATCCACTCATGGTTAAGTTTAATGTATATATGAAAACGTACAGATTGATGACAGAATGAAGATGCTTAACAGTTCTGGGTAGGTTAGTCCCTTTAAGATGCCATCTATATTTTTTAGCCATTAAACCGGTCTTTCCCTTTAAAAAAAAAAAAACAAACAAGGGGACTAATTAAAACAAATAAAAAAATGATTAGGAAAGTGTATAGTTACCGGGTAAGCAGGGAGCAAGCCACCAGGGCCCATGATGTACTGGTTGGCCAAGAGAGGGGGCACTCCTTGGGCCAAGTTTGGAGGAGCTTTACCTGGCAAAGGAGAAACAAAGACTTTTGACTTGACATAAATCTGTACGGTCTTAGTTGAGTGTCAGAAAAAACTGATTAAAAGAGGAAGTGTATTTCAATATGATATACATTTTTTATTTAAAAAGAAACTTTTGTAAATGAGTTCCTGTGTTAGGGGGATGGGATTCTTTTGTCAAACTAAGAGCCTACCAGAGGTGGTTGTGAGCAGGGGTGCCGTGCGGTTGCCTGCAGAGGAGAGTGTGGCGTTTGTGCCATTAGGAGTTAGTCCAGGTGCTCCAGATGGGTGCAGACCATTGGTGATTGAGCTGCTGACAGCCAGAGGAGCTGAAGAACCGGAATGGACAGCTTGGCTGGACGACGATGAATAGGCATGGAGGTTGCCGCTACTGTTGCTCTCCTCATTGCTTATCTGGTGTAATAGGACGAGAGCAGAAGGGGTCGATGAGAAGAGAACCAGCAACTGTTGTAGGTCAAGGCATGATGTCTTCATAATTTAAAACAGTTTTCCTAAAGCTCAAGCTGCACTCAAACAGTGTCAAATTTTTTTCAGCAAATATGCCATGTCCTTTTATAACCACAACAGCAGAGTGATGTTTAAGTTATCTTGTGTCTTTGTGCAAGCATGAACATACACTTACAGTGAGGGCGGAGCTCGTGGCGAGGGCCGATCCAGATGAGTGAGAACTGGTCACATGACTAAAAAGAGTAAAAAAGGATTTTGTCAGCCTGCTTAAATCTGAAAAAGCCAGGAAACATGAGCAGGAGGACAGGAGATTCAGTGAAATATATTTCCACATAAAATGATTAGGATATGTGCTTGTAACCATCATCATCATCTCCAGACAAAAAAAGGGGACACAAAACATGTATATGCAATATAAAACGCCTCGGTGTTTCTGAACCATCCCTTACCTGCTGAGCGAGGGGATGGCTGTTGAGTGGGAAAGTGCAACTGCAGGGGAGGAGATGTGGTGGCCACTGTCACTCGTCATAACGGGAGACTCAGTTTTCACTGTTCTAGACGACGACGTAGCTGGTTAAAAAAAAAGATTTGAGATTTGGTAAACCTCTTTCAAGACTGAAGACTGCCTTTTATTAAATCAAACAATTATTCAGTCCTTACACGGCACTGTAACTTATTCTTGCATTATATATCTGTCTTATTCTATTTTAGCCTATTTTTATTGTCTATCCACTTTAATGATATTTAATTGATTCTAAATGACTAATGTTTTCTGTAAAGCGCTTTGAATTGCCTTGTTGCTGAAAAGAAATGCGTTATATAAATAAACTGGCCTTGCCTTTGTGTTGATGTTACAAACTGATTGTGAGAGGAGAAATAAAAGAATGAAACAAAACAAAGTTGGACAAGAAAGATGGATTGAGTATGTTCCAGTCTTTATCAAACCTCATCCACTTCCACTAAAAGGACTATTTCCACCTTTTATGGGATGCATTTAGCAATCAATATTTATCATATTGGATTGATTGACCACTCCACTCGCTGAGTGTACTTACTGTCCTGTGTGCTCTGCGTCTTCATGCCACCGTAGCCATTCTATGAGAATAGGAAATTATCAAAGTCTTAGTTTTATCATTCAGATTTTTGTCAGGTAAGTAGACATTGAGCTTTCGAGAAATAAAAATGAAGTCAGCAGTGGTCAACATCCTCTTGTCATTTTGGTCCTTTATGTATACATGGAGAAAAAGCTTAAGCCTTACTGTAAGGGCAGCAGCTGAGGGGACATCGTTGCTCTGAGAGAAGGCCAGATGAGGTGGCAGGGACCTTGGACCACTGCTCTCCACACGGCTGGCTGCGGTAGGGGCTGCAGAAGAGGGTGGAGCGGCCGCACTGGGAAGACCCATGGAGGGGGAGGGCGTCACACTGGGTAAGCCCAAGGATGGTGAGGGGAAGTTGGGATCTGATACGGCTACGGGTAAGGTGGGTAAGCTGCTCATGTGGTCACTGTTTACATGGCCGAGAGAAAGGAAGATGGGGAAAGATGGACAAATATACAATAAACATACCAACTATGTGACCGAAGTAGAGTCAGGATGTATTATTACTGGTTTAATTTAAAAACATACAAGCAGTTTCTAGCTGTAACTAAGCTAAAATGACATCATAATCTAAACCCTTTTATCTCAGTGACCAATTGTGTGCCCGTGGATGCAGTGAGTGCTCTGCTTTTTGCATGGCATAAGATTTCATGCTTAACAGATGCACAAATCTGCACATGTACAAAATAAAAAATGACAAATTACACACACACACACACACACACACACACACCTTGGCTTGGAGAACAGGCTGCTCTGTGGCTGCTGTGTGGGAACAGCAGTAGGGAGAGACATGGGTGCTGGAGCTGGGCCCTGAACTTGGGCGCGTTCCCTGGCTGACGTCTGTGCCATGTCTACCGTTCCACTACCAGCCTCAGACCCAAAATCAAGAGCCCCAAACTGAACATTCAGGCCAGGTATATCTGCTGAGCCCGGCATCTCCACTGCTGACGATGGGATCTGAGAAGACACAGGGAAATATGTAGAACATGGCTGAATTATTTAACCAATTTCATTAGATTTGATATTTGTACTGTGTAAAATGTTTAAATTATGGACATAAAGTTGTTATGTGATGATAACTAGCTAGTTGCTATGTTTAGTCAAAACAGTCCCGTAAACTGCTACGTAAATGTGTTAAAAGTATAAACCGCCGGGTGGGTCGAGTGTACTTCTCGTCCCACTCGCAGAATTAAAGAGGTACAGCCGATCTCGTACATAAGAACATCCCTTTCATTTTGGAACACGAAGAAAAGACCCGGAGGGGGGAGATTCATTCCAATTACAGGCTCAATTCTTAAAACAACACATAACTATTATTAATGTTTATGCTCCGAACTCTGATTCACCTCATTTTATATCTCAAATTGTTTTACCGTTTAATCATTATTGCAAAGGCCTGGGCTTCCTAGCTGGTGATTTTAGTTGTATTATGAATGCTTCTCTGGATAAATTCTCCTCCGCAAATGTATCAAATCCAAGGTCATCCACTGTTCAACAATTTATGTAAAGACACTGGGCTGATAGATACATGGCAACAGATTAATCCTAAAGTGAGAGATTATACATTCTATTCACATCCACACAAGTCATACTCGCCTACTTTTTCATTCCCAAACAATTTTTACATGCTGCCAGGCTTGCTGTATAGACTCTATTGTCCTATCGGATCACGCCCCAGTGCTTTTGCATAGTGACCCAGCATTTCACATTCCCAGAACTCCAACCTAGAGATTCAATACGTCACTTTTGAACAGTGTCCCCCTAGCTAGCTACCTTGACTTGTCAAGCATTTGAGAACAGATACACTATTGAAAAGACTTTCAGTTTCTTCCATGTCTTGCAAGTAACATTGCTCTGTTATTTTTTAATGGAGGATATTACACTTGTGTTGATAAAATTCTGATAAAAAAAAAAGGTTCAGATTTCAGAAGAGCTTACCTTTGAGAGAGGAGGTACTCTGCGTCTCTGTGTCTTTAGCTGCCGCTGAGGGGGTTCTGTAACAGAAGGTTCCATGCCTGGCAACTTCAATCCTGGAGAAGCTCCATCTCTTAGATGCGAGACAGAGGACTCATGACCTGAAGGGAATTGACAATGTTAAAATCAGCATGAACAACATGACATGAAGTGAAGATGGTGATACTGCCATGATCTTACAGCACAGATACGGTTAGTGTTCGTACTAGTCATTTCTTTAGCAGATAAGGCACTGCCTCAACTATATTGTGTGCTGAATATTTGTCTTTAATATCAGCTCTGTAGCCATTATGTTTCACTCAAATATTTGTCTTATTTTATGTGGTTACAGTCCACAAACAAGACAGAAGGAACACCAAGTGTTAACTCTCATTTCTGCTAATGTGGTTTCTGAACAGCTCAGTGCGTCATGAACATGACCACACTGAATCTGCAGACACAGAATTTAAACAAATGATGTACATTTGTTTAAATACAACTCTGAATGTTACCACATCTACACCCCAAGCAGAAAACAGTCTAAGTTCTGCAGATTTTCATTCTGGATCACTGATCCAGAAAACTGTATAACAATCAGCAGATTCCGTTTGGGTCTGGTCATGAAGCACAATCTACTGCTGCTGGTATAAAATGATCAATATTCAATTCTGAAAAGAATTAAGTGTATTTGGAGCTCTAATGTCGTGTGGTATTCTAAGCTTTCAAAGTTGTAATGGCATAGTGTGAAACTGTCCTGAAACCCTACCTGGCGGTGTGGGGACCTGTGGAGCATGTGACAGGCCCAGAGGCTCTGTGGTCGGAAGGATGGAGGACTGTTGTTGCCTCTGAGCCAGCTGGCTGAGCACTGCTGATGGTTCTGGTTGAAGCTTCATCTCCACTGGGGAGAATGCAGATCAATATACATTCATATACATATTGTACTGCAGTGCACCGTACCGCTTGCATTGCTGTCATCAAGAACAATTAAGATTGAATAGCCATGCCTTACATTTGTGTTAGATTTCTTATTTACTCTGAGAAATTTAAACTTACAGTGGTGGGCGGTAACAGGGCCATTGTCCACTCTCTGAGCCTTGACTTCTACAGAGGGGGAGAAAGCAGGGTTCTGTAGTGGAGGTGGCCCTGCATCTTTGGGAACACTAATGTTGCTGGCGGCCATTGGCTGACTGGCTCTCTGACCAAGCCGAGGGCCGTTGAGCTGCTCCGATGTCCTGATGTCAGAGGCAGGTGTCGGCTTAGGCGCATTCAGGGACCCAAAACCAGAACCCAGGACTGAGGACTGGGAGGATAAGAGAAACCAATCTGAATAACTGAATACAACAATACCATATATCACTGTGTAGGCACATAAACATGCCTGTAAGTGCTGGTGCTTGCACATGTGTAAATGTGTGTATGTGTGGCTGTCTGTACCAGCGCAGCATGTGCATAGTTGGTACTAGCAGAGGCAGCATGGGCGTAGCTGTTGGCTGTGGCGTGTGCGTAGCTGTGTGTTGCGGTGCGTCCATTGTGGTGGGAATTGGTGAACACCAGGCTTTGGCCCAAATCCTCGGCTGAGGGACCATCAACTATCGCCCCCAAGTCAGAGTCCATAGAACTCCCGACAGCCACTCCAGTCTTTGGCAGTAGGCTAGCCAGGTCCACACTGAGGGGAAGCAAAAGACAAGAGAGCAAAAAGAGTGGGGGGAGTGAAGAGTGGAAGAAAAGAGTGGTTTGGGGAAGAGGGTCAACAAGTAGAAGATAAAAGATTAAATAAAAAGTTTACTCTAAAATAAAGCTTGCTCTCTGTAGTGATTTAAATTGACTGGATTTTGGGCAGGATGGCTTACTTGGGTCCAGGTGTGATGTGGTTTGCTGGAGGAGAGGAGGCAGTGAATACTTTAGTCTCAGACAACTGTGAAAAAAGGGACAGAAAGCGCAAATACAGGCATCAGATTAATATAGTCATATGTGCTTGTATATCAACAACCATTCAGAACAACATTGAGATCGTTACACCAGATAAAATCCCTGACTATTAACCAGTAGATTTTAGTAAGTTATCACCACTAGACATATAATCTCAAATAGCACTAGACATTATGCAGGCCAATGCAGATTTAAAGCAAAGTAAACAAACATGTAGGCCCTCAAACTCAAGCAATCCAAATCCCTTTCAGATCATTAAAAAGTGCTGCATTACATCCTCATTCCAGTCTTCTGAAGCCCAGTCTTCCCCATTGCCTGTCCATGTTCCTAAAAAACAAAACAGCAGCCAAGTTAGTGTTGCCATGTCCACACACACACATTCTCAGCAACCATTAACCATCCCAAGCAGTGATACAAAATATAGCACCCTGCCTGCTTTAACTACACTCACACTATAAAATATAGTGGAATCCAATGTATAGATTCAATTATAGATGGTCCAATACCATTTTTTGCTTCCCGATACCTGAACTTGCGTATCGGCCGATACCGAGTACCGAGCCAATACCAGTGTGTCATATATTTTATTATGTTTTAACAACTGTATACTACTATCCCTGTATGGATGTGATATTATTTCTATCTTTGTTGTTGGTCTGGCTCAGGTTAAACTCTTTGTGAAACACGAATGCCACAGAACGTTCTTTTATTATGCAGTTTGACAGTCAGTTATAACGGAAAAAGAACAAACTACTTTAACGTATTTTTTCTTTAGGGCTTTATTACGTGGTATCAGATCGGTGCATAAACTCCAGTACTTCCAATACCGATACTGGTATCGGAACATCTCCAGATTCAATTGCCCATATCTGCTTACATTTTGCACCTAGTCGGTGATTTAGGGCAAGTAAACTAGACACAGCTGATACTTCTGATTTCTATGCTAACAAGTAAGCATTCTACAGCAACAGTAGGAAATTGCATCAAAACGTGACATCCAATGTTCCGTTATGGTCCTTACCAGTTCCCTCAGCAGGTTCGTTGCCATCCCATGTCTCCTGGCGAGCTCGAGAGTTAGCTGTGTAGTCAGCAGGATTGAAGATGCTGAAAGAAGTAGAGAGTAGAAAGAAAAGACAACAGGAAAGAGGAAGAGGCAGGTTGGAAAGGTGAGCAAACATAAGAACAATTGAAGAAAATACCGTCTGGTCTGTTGCTACTGAATGAGAAGGCTTAATATATATCACACTAAACATGTTCTTACCCCATTCCCTGGGAGGAGAACCTGTTGCCAGCTGCTGCTCTTCCTCTACCACGAGCCCCTGCCTCTGAGGACACAAAACAACCAGATGACCTCTGCTGACTAGTCCCTTTAAGCCTAAACTCTTCATTAAGCATTTGTTTAAAGACAGTTTACTGAAATGTTCGGTCATTGACCTTTGTCAAGCATTAGACAATTCTGTTTTTATTTAAAGTGCTCATATTATGCTTTTTGGCTTTTCCCTTTCCTTTATTGTGGTATATATCTTTTTTTGTGCATGTAATAGGTTTACAAAGTGAAAAAGCCCAAAGTCCACCCCAAAGGGACTTACCATCTTCCAGAGAAAACACGGTTCACAAACTGCTCTATTGTAGTCCAGCTTTTACTTCCGTGACAAACGTTCGTCACTTTGTAACACACATTATAATGCTCGCCTAGCTGGTAGCGTGGCAGGCCTCATACTCCGCAACTGTCTAGCTAGCAGTCCTTACCTAGCTACTGCGCATGTGCCACTCCCAACAAAGATAGAACAGAAGTGTGATGCCTCACTCTGTAGCTAAAACAGAGAGCTCAACACACAGGGTGAAAAGAGGAGCTGCAGCAATGTGTAGTGTTATCGGGTTGGTGTGTCACTGCCTTAAAAAAAACCTGGCTCTGCCCCACCTACATGACGCATCATTAGACAGACTGTCTAACCCAAAAGATCTGCTTTTGGCCAAAGAATATCTTTAAGTCAAGTAATTTTGGCCAGTTTTGAAAGCTCTGTGTGTATTGGATTGATCAGATGAGATAAACTAAAAGAGCCTTCTGTGTGCACTCTCACAGTCGCTTGTTTACTTTCCTCACTACTGTTTTCAGGCTGAATAGCCAATCAGATGGAATGGCTATGGGACTGGATAGAAAGACAGTCTCCATGGTGCGTCAGGGCCTTTTAAACATAACATCTGACACAATTTCTTCAGAACCAGGCCTTGATTGACCTCACCAGTCTACTTGTTAAAAAAAAAAAAAAAAACCTACAAATCCGGTCATAGTCTACTCACTTTCACACTCTTTATTGATGAGATCCCCTGCCCCACCAAACACACACATTCAAGCAGCTGCAGGGACTAAGCGCATTCCACACATGGTGAGCACTGTAATACTCTAAATGCCTGCAGACACAAATAGATACATTGCCAGCTACATCACCTAAACATGCACAACATCTGAGACAATTCCCTATCTAAGGGATTGCAGTAGTGCTGCACAATATTAAAAAAACTGAAAACATGAATTACTTTTCCTGCTCTAGCAGATAGATATATATCGACAGATAGATATACACACACACACATATACATACATACATATATATTCCCCTCCCCCCTTTTGCTTTTTTGACTCGAGTTTCTGTAACAGGTGAATTTTGCCAGTGTGGGATAAATAAAGTTTGTATCTTATATAAATGGATACGACGCAGCAAAAGAATCCTACTGCCAAAGCATTGTAAACGAGACAGAGTTTCAAGACGGGTTGGGTGGGTTGCCAAGATCGCTGCAGACCCGATGCACTAAAAACAGTCTACAGTCGCACCCACAGGAGGGAAGGCGCAGTACAGTCCTGAGAAGCCGCGTGGTCCAGGCACCGACCCTGCTTCTATTTTTAATAGTCAAAATAGAGAGTTCATTTCGATCAATTTTCGATTATGATTATTATGGAGTGACACCCCTACAATATACAGTGCAGCCCTAGATCGCAGTTCACAGAAATCCCACTTTTCCACCCTACACTTTGTATTATCCAACTTTGCGCCTTTGGACTCATTGCTAACAAAATGGGAACGCATTCAATAAAGTAAAGAGGTATAATTTTTGAATTTCTCACCTCTGCCCCGCCCCCTGCGTCCACGGTCTCCACCTCTCTCTCCAGGAGCCACCTCGAACCCATTCTCCTCTAACCGACCTGGAATCCAACAAGAAACAGAGGAATAAGAAAATTAAAAGCACATTAAAGACTCATTAATACTGAACTGGGAGAAACACCTGAGCCTTTTTAATTGAACCCTCTGGGAAATCAAAGTTTAAAAAAAAAAAAAATCTGAGGAAAGTTGCGTTGACAATTCTATATACTCAGCATACTTTCATCAACAGACGACTGAAAATAAACAGCCAATGCCAAAGACGCATTCAATATAGAGAACACCATTTTAAGAGACCAACAAGGAGCATTCATCTACACAATCCAGACAGACTGGAAAAATGTCTCTTACCTTCTCGCCCTCGGCTGATACCTCTACCCCTCCTGTTGGACGCCCCACGTCCACGACTAGCCTCCCTCTCTCCTCCTTTCTTCTCCCTGTTTTCCTTTATCTCTGAGGGTCCTCCTTCTTTCCCAAGGCTCCGCTTCTTCCCCACAGTCTCCCAGGAGTTCTGACAGAGGTAAACCAGAGAATGAGCTTTTCTAAATACCTAAATCAGGGCTCCAGACTAACTTTTTTACTAGGAGCACTGCAGCCCTTGAGTAAAAATTTTAGAGGCACAGGCAAAATTTAGGGGTGCACCCGTTAAAATCGACGTACATCATTTTTTTACATATCCCCCATTTGAACGGTACTGCAGATAAATGCTTTGGTTATAAATACAGAAACTACAATCTGCTGTCTTATTTTAGTTAAGCACAGTCACATTTTAATTGTATGGTGCTATACAAATGCACATTCAGAAATGTAAACAAAAGTATAATTATTGTCAATGTACTGTATTATTGCCTCTGCCTCATACAGGCTCTCCCTCCTCTGTTAACAATGAATAAGACATGTTATCTAAGGTGTTTAAACTTCCATGGAAAGGGGATTACTGTATTTAACACCCAGTGTGGGAAATTTGGAGTAATGAGGGAGTCAGAGACAGAGGGGATCACACTCAAAACACAAAAGCACTATTTGTTTTGACGAGGTAAATAGTTATACATTTGATCAGCAACTGTGTAGTCAAACTCAAAATTAAAGTAACAGCTGTGCAACAGCATGTGCGTGTTTCTAGCCTCATTTTTAGTAATTGTAAAAAAATACTTGCACAGTTTTGCCAAAACTCAGAAGAATTGTCACAAGAAATTAAATTGTATATAGGAATAGGGTGTGTGCATGTGTACGTAAACTTACTATGTCAGAGGTGCTCTCCAGCAGAAAATTGATAGCTCTGTTTACATCTTCGTTGCAGTCATGGAGGGCTACCATGCACTCATCTTGAGTCTTCCCAGTGACCTCAATCAGCTTTGAATGTGCAAAACAGAACCCGAGCGTTAAGTTAAGATTGCCACGTGATGCAATGAGGGTCCCAATGTCCAAGAATTCCAAGAAGATATGCTGGTGATCCAGAAAATGTATTTGTCTACATGCACACACATTACCTGTTTGACCTTGTCTTCAAAGTCAGCATCATTTTTGTCGTAGATCATTTGGGCTAAACGAATCTGTTCTGCTGTGGGCTGGTAAACAAAGAGTTCAGTTAGAAACAATACAACAGGTACACATAGAACCTTGCCTCATTTTCATATTAAACAATACATCAGACCACAAGACAATAGGTTATATATACTTATTTCAATGCAAGACGCTACTATCCTGGTGAAGGAATACCAAGTAGGATGTGGTCACCTAAAAATCCCTTAAAAATTGTGAACTTACATTTTATATAAAAAAAATAGCTCTGTACCAGCACTTACAGTTCTTCCGACACACAATGAGACCACTACGCTTCACTAGGTCAGTTTCACAGGCACTCATTCCAGTTCCCCTATACAAAAACCACTATGGTCAGAAATCCTTTTTCTATATTTACACCAAAATTTGGAATGACATTCCCCATCACATTCGAACATTATCATCCATCACATATTTCAAAAAGTCATAAACTGTTTCTCCTCGATAGTCATACTTGCACACACTGATTGCTCATGTATTGTTTTTAGTCTTGTTTTTCTGTATTTAATGTTTTATTTGTTTGTATCTGTCTAGTCAATAATAATGTCATGTATAAATGTGCCGAAATTGTGTTCATTGTTCTATGTTGCTGCAGAACAGGGACCTGCTGTAAACCATTGTAACTTAATTGCTGCTTTTAAATTTTCCTGTATAATAAATGAAATGAATCACTACATATTTTAACTTAAAAAAAAAAAAAAAAAAGACGACTATATTTTTAATTGAGCAGAACAATTCCTGAGGCCTGGATGCAACAATGTATGCAAAATGGTGAAAACCCACCTGTATTTGTTTCTGTGGCTGTGTTGTTTGTGTGGTGGTGGGCAGCGTTCTGTCCCGAGTCCCCCGAGCTTGATTGCTGACCACTGAAGTCATCATATACAGTATATACAAAACAATGTATGTACAAAATAGAAAAATCTGGGGAAGAGAGAAAGAGGCACATGTGTATGGTATGTGAGATGATTACATTGTATCACAATTCCCAGTAACATACTGAATAAATGTCTAATGCCAGTACAATAAACTGAATATGAGCAGACTAAAACTCACTGTTGTCAAGTATACCATGTAAGAGTATAACCCCATCTGTCGCCCCCCACCACCCCGGTTAAATTTAGCCAGCCAAGAGGCGACTGTCCAGGTGTCAACTTACAATCCTTCCTCAGTCTCCCACACGAAACAGTGAGTATGCACCAGCATATGTTAAAGGTATTATGAATTATAACACTTTTCCCCATCGAACTCAAGATAGCGACAAGCCATTCGGCATTTGATTAAAAGAAATAAGTAACCTAACCACAAAGGACCCTGTATGCCAGGCTAACAGTTTACCGTGGTTTCGATTATATGACATGCAGCAACTGGTTAACGTTATATCTAACTTAACTGGTCAGCGTGGGAACACAACAAATGAGATCCACCGGCTTTTAACGTTAGACAGCAAGGCACGGTTAACGTCAACTGTATAATGTAGCAACTGTTATCAGTATTTTTAATCGCCCGTATTTAAAGTAGTTAATAATGACTGAATCGTTACCTGATTTAGGTGAACGTTACAAGTTCGGCGGAAATATGAGCCGCACTGGCTAACCTTCACATCACATCAGCGTTAGCCAGGCTACGCTAGTTTTAGCCTGGCTAACCGCTCGCCTTTGTTACGTGTGCGATACACACACAATTCATACCGTTAAAATGTTTTATTCTACTGGCAGGATTTTAGCAGTGTGACAATACAATTAAGTTAATTAACCTGCCCACCAATGTGATCGCTGTTCGTATAGCTTCACCGACTCAGCAACAACAAAATAAAGTGCGACGATGTAGCTATCCTTTTGTGTAAAGCAAGAGAAAAGCTAACGTGAGTCACTTAACGCTAACCTCAGGGTGCAAAGTTAGCTAAAGTTAGGAGCAGGCGACGCGGCGTGTGAAATTAACAATTTACCACGGCCGGTGTATAATGCTATGTTGATGCAATACGGTGTGTGTGTGTGTGTGTGTGTGTGTGTGTGTGTGTGTGGGGGGGGGGGGGGGGGGGGAGAGAAAAGTTGTCGAAAAACGCGTGGCCGTTGTGTTAAGCTACGATAGATATCAGTAGCAGGCTAACTGCCCCGGCATGTGAACGGCCCGTCCGCATTCAACGACTGCAGCACCCCAGTACGGACATAACGCTGGGTAGCTAGCAAGCTAGCAAGCTAGTTAGCTAGCTAACCATCGAAAAAGGTTGGACGGTTTCTCTGAATCGACCGATCGGTTTTCCTTAAACTAATGTAAAAGTTATAAGATAAGACGATTGGGTCGTTCGAATTGATTCTAAATCGACGACATTAACACAGCAAATCTATATTCTTTATTTTACCTGCTAACACGCTTCGCTCAGCCAGCAGCAGATGCTGTCACGTGACCCACCGCGCCGTTGTTGAACGTTGTGATGCGGTGGTTCAACACCGTGCCCTTACGTGCGCGTTCTTGTCTTGGAGCGCGCTTTGCTGAAATGTTTCTAGCCTGATGAGAACTATAAAAGTTTATGGCGATTTCCTATTTAGCGAAATTTGGCACATATGTAATTCGTAATGTGTGAGATCAGATTAACATTTGATTGGTTATGCTTATATTTTTTGTTCAAGAAGGAGTATACAAAAAACTTTTTTTCCCTGAGCCAAGGTTGTGTGAGCTTCTTTGATGGTGTTGTGAAATACTAGCAGTAGCCTACCACCAAATTCTTCTTTAGGCTGGGATCTTTTATTCAAATTGTAGGCTAATTACCATATCACTCTCAGCTGTGCTCTGTGTGGAATACATACTTATTATAATAAAAGGCAATTTGAATAGCCAAAAAGACTTGGGTAAAAACAACATATCTGCTACCTGAAAAAAATATTTCACAACACAGAACATCTGATCATCAAGCAAATTTAATTAAATCTTAAAGTCTTAGAACTGTTTCAAAGAACAAGTAGCCTCAATGACTTAGCTAAAAACTAAAAACACACCAAATAAACATGCACAACAAAATCTGAGACACCATTGCTTTAAAAAAAAAAAAAAAAAAAAAAATCTTAACTAATCTTAAACAGCTCAGTTTACAACATGAGCTCAAGTTTGAAGTAGGGTAGCCAAATATTAGTTTTGCATCTTTGGTTTAGTGTAATTCATTAAGTAAATATTAATTAATCAGATCAAAGATAGTCAAACCAGGGAAACTGAAAATCCAATACTCAGGTCATGTCTCATGATCATGATAATCAAGATTGTTAGTTTTTTAAGACCAAGAAAAGAACAAGCAAGACCAAAGTTGAGAAATTATTTTTAGTCTGATACTAGGAGAAACTCCCAAGATTGGACCAAGACTGGGTTTTTAAAAGTACAGCCCTGCTGGATTAGGTTAAATGAAAAGATACAGTAAATAAATAGCAGCTATTAAAATAATTTAATTTTTAAACACCAGTCATCCAAGTTTCCATAGTAGTACATCGCCACCCTAAGATGAACATAATAAATATTTCATAATACTGGGGGGCCTGGGTAGCTCACCTGGTAGAGTGTGTGCCCTGCGTACAGAGGCTCAGTCCTCGCCGCAGCTGCTGCATGTTCAATTCCGACTTGCGGCCCTTTACTGCATGTCATTCACCCTCTCTCTTCCCTTTCATGTCTAAGCTGTCCTAACAAATAAAGGCCTAAAATGCCCCAAAACATGTTTGATATACTATATTCATCTGAAGAACTACAGAACTGAGGATCTAGGAAGAAAAAAAAACAACAACCCCACACCTGCACACAAGAAACAAACTCTCAAACTATTACACACACACACTCACACAAACATCTGCAGAATGCACAAACATGAACATACTTTTCCCTTCTGATTCATATATATAATATTGTATATTATATATTGTCTCCATGGAAAGACGTCTCTTGGCAGGTTTCCCCACAAGAACCCTGGTTTAACACATCTCTGGATGTCACACACATTAAGTAACATTTGTCCAATGAGCAGTGAACTCTTAAAGCTTAAGTCACTTGAACATTTATAAAATAAAATAAATACTAATATTGACTCATACTGTATTTAGTGTTTTCAGTGAAAAACATATTGTGCACTCATAAACAGCACAGCTTTGCGTAAATGCCATGCTATAGGCTCAAGTAATTGGACCGTGATTATCTTCTTCTTGGTTGTGTGCTTGGTTAGAACGACTGGGCTTAAGATATGGCTGCAGCTGAGCTATCATGCTGTGGACACACCGAGCCTTTCTTTCCATGATATCCTCCAGCTTGATGACATATTCCCTAAATGCCTGTTAAGATAGGGAGACAGACAGTGAAAAAAGACAAAAGTGTGTATTCAATTTAAAATGTAGTTTACATAAAGCAAGGTGCTAAAAAAAGTGGTTTGATTTATGCTGACCATATCAGGTTGTTGGCACAGAAGCGTCCCCTCTTTACGACATAAAGCTTCCATCTCTTCAAGCTGCTCCCAATGGGCCTGGACAATACACCATCTTAAATTGGATTGGATTATAAAAAAGATAGAAATGTTTTATTCAAACTAATAACCTCTAGGTTGTGATTTCTCTATTACTCCAAAATACACAGCACATTTTCTAAATCTGTCACCAAAGAGGTCTGTAAGATTTCTGTATGTCTGTAGGATTATCATCAACTAGATTTCAATATCACCTAAACATAGGTATTATCAATATTAGTTGTAGTAATACTAGCTGTGCCCCGTTATAATGCGCACTTGCCTGTGTAAACAAAATGGTGACATTACTGGTACTTACTGGCCATGATCCAAGTCTTTCAGCTTAGACAGATGGATTATGGGTCTTATTTGCTGATTGCTGGTGCTCTCTTGAGTATTTGATTCTATAGGATCGTTTGGTTGGAGTGAGATGTTTGAGTTGCTGAAATGGTTTAGATGTACTGTGTGACGCTGCTTTTGTACTGTGTTTAACTGGCCCAAGACACTTTCTGACTGTGTTGATGAAATGGAAAAAGCAAGTTTGTTATGCATATTGTGTGCATATTCTGGTGGCATTTGGGTGGCACCATTTGTTGTTAGTTTGTGTGAACTGGGTGAACCAGTGTTCCCACACTGATGGACAGAGGATGAGATGGACTGCTTGACAGAAGTCTGCACAGAAGCACATGCAGAGGGATTAAGTGGGGATCCAGGCGTTCTGCTGCCCAGGACTTTAATAGCTGGCGTAGTTTGGGGTTTCTGATTGTTCTCTTCGTCCTGGAGAGAGACCAGCATAACCTCAGCGATAGGAGGCTTCATCATACCTGGACAATATTAATAAAAAGAAATCACAGTCATCACAAACCAGTTCTTAAGCACTAGTTATTACACACACAAACACGCACAGAACTCACACTTACCTATTCCAAAATGGTATGTGGCACAGCACATGTCTTTTCTTCGCTCAGTGTGATTTGTAGTTTTTATGATGTCAGGGGTGGGAGGGCAGTGGGTGTTTGCTTGTGGCAGCTCCAAAAGAGACAGGCGCAATTCTACATCTTCGTCTGCTAAAACTTTCCCTGCCATCTCCGCACATGTGAGACACTCTTTTTCTATTTCCCTTCTGTCATCGTGTGCTCTTTCATTCTCAAGCAGACAGGGTGAGGTGTTGTTCTGTTCCCCTTTGAGGAACGAGGCTGTGGCGACCTGTTGGTCCACTTGAAGCAAGGAGATGCTGAGGGGGTCCATGATGTAGCTGAGAGAATCTGCAGTCTCTTCTTGAGGTAAAACAGACATTTTGGCTTTGACCTTTGGATGGTTGTGTATCATAGTGTAAGCTGGACTTTTAGATATGTTAAGGGACTCAGCTGGTATTTTACATCCATTCTTTGTGATGGGAGTAGTGACAGGTAGTGTGGCCGATTGAGCATTTGTCATTTCCGTTCTATTGGCATGAGCAGAAAACCAAGGTTGCTTCTCTCTACAGCTGCTTGATGGCACTCCCTGTTGAGCATTTTGCAATAGTAGAGGCAGAATGTTTGAGGTGCATCTGGTATGTTTTAACTTAAGGGAAAGATCACTGAATTTATTAGGGGTTAGGAGTGCATTCTGTCCACAGGCCGGGGAGAGGGGTCGTTCTGCTGGAGCTCGTTGATGGGATGACTCAACAGGAGGGTGGTTAAAGAGGCTGTTGCTGTCAATAGCGCTGTGGGCGGACAGTAAACCATAGCTGTCAGCTCCTTCTCGCTCCTCAGTACTCCACACCCCATCAGCTGGGACATCTGAGGCATCTAGTCCTTCCTTACCCACTTCTCTCCTCTCTTCTGAGTCACAGTTGTAAGACACTAAGGCCTCTACATCAGCTGGCACTGCACCTGTCATCCTGTCTGCCTGCTCTGTCTCTGTTGTTGCCACCCAAGCCCACCTCCTGTCTTCTCCTTCCTCCATCCCAGCTGGCCTCCACTCTTCCCTCCTTACTCTTCCCTGTCCTTCTCCGGTTGCCTTCAGTGACCTCCTCTTTTCAGGTTTATCCCTGTCTTGTCCAAATCTTGCCTCTGTTCCCTCCCTAGATACCCTCCAACCTTCACCACAGCTATCTGAGTCACCACAACCAACTTCATCCTTATTTTTATTGCAGCTTGGAGAGGTTTCAGTTTGTAAGCAAATCTCTCCACTGGGGAAGAAAGACGACTGTCCTCTGTTACCATCTGTCCTAACCTCAACCCTGGCTCGGTATGCATCTAAAACCTCTTCCAAACCATGATACATAAGGGAAGAGTGTTGGAGAGAAGAACAGAAAGATGGAGAGACAGAAGAAGAGAGAGAGGCTTGATTAGAGGAAGACGTACATGTAGAGGGTGAGAAGAGATGGACAGATGAAGAAACTGATGAGGGCATAAACTGCTGCAGCTGCTGGTGATACTGTCTCAGATGCCTCTCCCTCTCCGTATCCCTTTCATCAACCTTTTGTAATTCTCTTTCCTTTAGCCTTTCTACTTCACTGCATGTGACTCTACTGCTTTCCACTTCCACTTGTCTTCTCTGTTCTATCCATCTTTTTTCCTCATTTCCTCCCCCTTTTAAAGTGCTTTGCTGGTTCTCTTTTTCTCTGTGGTAGAATCCAGATTCCCTCTGTACCTTCCACAAGTGAAGCTGCTCATCTGTTGCTTGTCCCAAGACCAGCCCTGCCACAGCGTTTTGGTCACTAACTGAGTGGCCTACACTGTCTGTTACTCCATACCTTTCTCTTCTTCTACCTTCCCTGCCATTTGCTCTCTCCCTCCTCTCCCTCTTATCACCCATTCCCAGCAAACCTCTAACTGGTGTAATGTGTTCAAGTCCAATCCCCTTTCTTGCTCTTGCACTTGTTTCCTCTCCCCGTCTGCTGTTTTTGGGTGTGGAGCAGAAAATTGCGCCCCCCATGGCCAATCTCGTGGAAGGCATGGTGGGGCCAAAATCCTCTCTTTGTCTCCCTAACTTTGGCTTTTTAGGGGGACTTTTCCCTCGGGTGCCAACATTGTTGCCTCTGCCGCTGCTGCTGCTGTTGTTGTTGCTGCTGTTGCTGTTGGACAGGTTTCGTTTGGGGGAGGGTATTGTCTTCCCCCTTCTTCCTCCTTTTAGTCCTCCCTGTCCCCTCAACTCTTTAACCCTATAAAAAAATCAAGATGTAATTTCTCAGATAGCAGTCACTAGTCATTGCCTCTACAGTCCCTAACACTACTTTTAAATAGAATAAAAAGGACTGGAAGTGATCAACACTGGGAGCAAGATGAAAAAAGAAAACTTTATATTTAAAGTCACTATGCTATTTAAGTTTCCCCAAGACACAATTTGAAGTAGGATAAATTAAAACCATTAGGACTTTAATTTATATATATTTTTTTAATTCCCTTATCCTAATATCCCATATGACATATTCCACACTTATTGTAAACACACACTTACCGGTCGGCGTATCTCAGTGTATTTAGTGTGTGTTCAGTTGCAAAGTGACCAGGTGAAATGTTGGCAATCATGCATGTCATTGAGTCACCAACAAATGAGTCTTTCAAAACCTAGAAAGGGAACAATGATATTTATACACACTTGTATCACTAACACAACAGAACCACTGAAAATCAGCAAGTTTCAAAAGTCTTACTACCTGGGTAAGTTTGCTTTGTCTGAAAGGTGTGTGCGACTGCTCTTGATCAAGTGACCGGATACATTCTTTAAGCTAAGAAAAAAAATCATTTACAAATGAGAAAATATGTCAAATCCCACCATACCTTCATAAATGTCTTTGACTTTATGTGTGATCTCTGAGTGTGCGTGCCTGTGAGTGTGCATGTGCGTATGTGTGTATGTGTGTGTGTGTGTGTGTGTGTGTGTGTGTGTGTGTGTGTGTGTGTGTGTGTGTGTGTGTGTAGTTTACAGCTAGCAGGCTCTGGTTGATCTCAGCTCCCTCCATGCGACTCTGCCTGTCTGGTTCTTTGGTATCTGATGCCCTCTCACTTCCTGCCAGGTCCACAAACCACATTCTACAGGCACACGCACACACACACACACACACACACACACACACACACACACACACACACACACACACACACACACACACACACACCTTTCTTAGTTCAGCCATTTCACACCAATACTACTGGGCTTATTTGATATACTATGCTATAACCCTAGTAGTGCTTTAAGGAGAAAGTGAAAGAGAAAAAAAGTGTGTGCACTCTTATAAGCCTACAATATAATAAAACACATGTTGCCACTCACCTTCCAGCAATCTGCTGGTTTGTATCTCTTAGCTGAATCTGAAGCAAGGCATGGGAACGAGAGGAGAGTGAATTCACTCCACTCATCCCTTGTGTGCGCTCCTCTGTACCCTGTGAAATCACCTTTGTAAGGGCAAGAAAGAATGCAGGAGGGAGACAAGGAAGAGATAAATGGAGATCTCAAAATATGTTCAAAGAGATTGTAATAGTCACTACAAACAGGAAATCATAGAATTTTTTGTTTGTTTGTAATATTTCAAGTTGTTAAGGTACTCAAGAGTCTGCTGGTGCATCTGTAAGGATGTAAGCACGACCTGACGTGCTAGATAGATATTTACTGTTGCATTTCACTGAATACTTAAGCACCTAAAAGTACTATTGAGGTTTCTTGTGACAACAAAAATAGACTTATAGAAAGAAGCTAGATATTACAGGACATTATTTAATTCTATCATGGTACAAAGTCATATGGGGAAAAAAAATTTGTAAAAAGTTTAAATGCAAATAAAAGTTAAAAGAATGGAGATTTTTCAGTTGTCTTCCGTGAATTTGGTAAGCAAGATTGCTCATAATTTAAACAGTCAACAATTATATTTTTCTTTTTTAAATGGTAGATCTTTGATTTTGAAAACATATTAATGGGTTGTAAAAGTTGGAGTGCTAATCAGAACACCATGCAGGTCTTGACTAGCACAGCATGGACATTAGGCAATTCTTAAAGAAAGGGGCGAACCTCCAACAGTGAGCTGACTGAGTCCACTCTGACATCACGCAGCCCAACAATGTGAACCACCTTCTGTCCATCTTCCCTGGCAAACAACCTAATGGCGGAAGAAAGAAAAGGAGAGAGCTTAAGAGGGAGAAGAAATCAAGAAATAAGAAAATTAAGGTTTATCACAAGTCCAAGTATTAGGCAGTAGGTAGAGGTTCACTTTGATGATGATGTTACCAAAAAAATATTTTCTTTCATAATTATCTGGGTTTTTTTTTTACCATTTGCTATCTGGTCATCTTTTATCTTTTTTTCAAGAGCAACTCCAACTCAAAGATTCTTAAGCTCTTTATACACAACTATACACAACAAAACACACACGCACGCACACACACACGCACGCACACACGCACGCACGCACACACACACACACACACACACACACACACACACACACACACACACACACACACACACACACACCTTTCTCTGTGGTCCAACAGGTCATACAGCTGACCACAGTAGATTTCAAAGAAACTGACATACACCAGCAAGGGTAAGCGCATGTGTGTGGAGGAGAGGTGAGCAAAAATGTCCCGAACTGCCAGTGCATACAACCCTGGTCTGACAGGAGAACCCAACATGGTGTGAGTCTTCCCTGCACCTGTCTGGCCATATGCAAAGCAGGTGGCCTTGCCTCTATGGACAAACACACAACGCACATAAAGATAGTTAGGGACCACAGATTCATAGAAACACAGAGGCAAAACTACCTACAAGCATGTACCTACAAGCCCCATGACTCATTTGGACTTTATGGCATTTGGATAGAAAGGATGGTTGGAGTGATAACATACACACCTCCATAAATACCACTACATCAATGCTAACTTACCCATTGAGCATGTGCTGCACCAGAGGATATGCTGTTCTTCGATACACCTCTTCGTTGGAGCTATCCTCCCCAAACACATGGTCAAAGTAGAACCTGTGCTGCAGTGAAAAAAGAGCAAGGGGCAAGGCATTAAATAAACACACAGCATAATGATCTGACAAGGTGACCTTAAAGTAAAAATACACCCTATACATAATTCCAGTAGTTAATCATGAAATACTTTATTTAACAACATCACAGTTTGATGAT
Source organism: Sander vitreus (assembly GCF_031162955.1). Lineage (NCBI taxonomy): Eukaryota > Metazoa > Chordata > Actinopteri > Perciformes > Percidae > Sander > Sander vitreus. The sequence continues at coordinate 17,790,003 of NC_135859.1, read as the reverse complement.
AATGTGTGTTTATTTGGAGACACTGCCATCTTTAGTTGTACCTACAGTATTGATACACGACAAAACATGAAAGTACTCAAAACATTAACTTGTCAATGTCTCCTCTCTGGACATAATATCTACCTGTAGTATGTACTGTGTGAGATCCACTGCCTCTTTGTTTTCATGGACAATCACACACTCTCCACCCGGAGTTGTCACAACATCTGACGCTCCTTCCCTGCACTCTGTGCGTGTCAGAGGTCTTTTCCTCACACACACACTGATCCGCTGCCCCGCTGGTCGCCTGCAACACACACACACACACACACACACACACACACAATCGAAATCAGGATGATCACGTGCAAAGGAAACAATGCTCATATGCAAACTTAATACAAACGTTATAATTTAAAGAGACAAAATCACAAAAAGCAAGTGTTATAGCAATTTTGATTCTTTATATTACTTTTGAATGTCTTTCATGTTCAATAAATGTATTTACTGTAACATACTGTAGCTGTCTGCATGTGCATGTGCAAGTAGGGAGTAACCACTGACACTCACTTTTTGTTTGGAGCAGGAGGGGAACTCAGTGGTAGTCCGTAGTTGTAGCCAGCTGTTCTCTTTGATTTATAAACAGGCGTTGGCTTAGCCTTGTGTTCAGTAGCGCCGTTACTATCTTTCTGGCCAACTGGTTTGCTGATAAACCTATCTGTCCTAAAATCTGATGCTGCTGTTGCAGGCCCGGGTTTTGGTTTGTGAAATGATACACACTTTGGTGATAATCTGGTGTGAGAGTTGTACATGGCATTTCCTCCCATTGTGTTTGCTTCTGTGTGATGATCAAATTGATGACTATGGACATCCAGCCTGTGGTTGTTCTTTTCTTTGCAGGCACATACCACAGCACTTTCAGTGTCAAGCTGCACAGGTATGGCTGATCCTTTGCCCTGGCCTGGCACATTCTTTCTATTATGACTTGTGTAGACATGAACAGTGCCTTCTGGTCGAGAAGATAGCTTCAGATGATGATCAATGGTTTCAGAACTGAAATCAAGCCGTCTGCGAACACATGATGGTTTGGAAAAACTTGTTGCATTTAGTTTACTCACAGCAGCACCCTTCTCATCCTCATCGTCATATATATCTTCATCAGGATCTCCACAACCATCATAAGTAAAGCTACTATCTGCTACAGTGTAGCCTACAGCATCACCACCATTAGAATCATCATCATTACTATCTTCATATTCAAGGTCAAGAGTTTTGACCATTTGGACCAGGTGGAAGAGTCGAGTCCTGTCCTCCATAGAGCGGATTCCCAGGACGGCATAGTCCTCTATGGTCAGCGCTGAAAGGTGTGCTGCACGATGAACACCCACTGAGGTAAACCTGAAAGACAGGAAACAGAGGGAGACAGATGGTCAGAGGAGGAGGGGACAGGGCAAGTGTAAGTTTGGATGTAATGTGAGTGAGCTTACCTGGCATAGTGACGCTGTAGCCCAACTGTCGTCAGACACTCATACAGGCTGAGTGACATTTCCTCCCCTTCCTTTCTTCTCCCTTTACTTTTTACTTCACTTCACCTACCCTGGGAGATGACATTTTAGTCTTTCCATCAGTTTGTCACACATAGCAAAGGCGTGCAAGAAATGACTTTACAATTAGAGTAATTGTATGACAACAGGCTGAATATAAACAGGGAAATAACTCAAAACCACTACAAACTTAAATCGCCATTACACAAGCTACCTACTGCAGTCACACTGCTTGTTCCAAGACAGCGTGCCCTTGCTGTTTTCTCTCCCTCAGTGATTCCTGTCAGAGACTGATGGCCAATGGTCTAGTCGGTCACTGCGTCATTACTATCACCCTGCAAAGTTGTGGTGTCAAGCAAAGCACACGGCACTGGTATGATGTTGAAATTTGATACTTGTTCAGGATGGAGCCAGGGCAGCACAGTGCAGTCATTTTACACGTCTGTATCGTAGCAAAAATGATAAATATAGAAGACTGAGGCATGCAACTGTTGCTTCTTTGACTTCTACAGTAGATTGGCTGGCAGCTGCAATAGTTTTGCCATATGGCACATGAGTGAGACCCTCTTTATATGCATGCATAAGGTGAGAGTGCTGTTTATTACTGTGTTTATGAAACAGTATACAATGCTTCAAATCATCCCCCTCCTAGAGGGCTATATTTCCTCCAGGCTGCGCCATAGTCCCTATAGTGAACATGTGTTGGGATTTGAGTGTCAGTATAACTGCAAATTGAATTAGGCTACATGAAGACAACCTGCAGTGCAGTTTAAATTATATTTATGGCCAGCTCATCCACAGAGCATAAAGTAAAGGGGAAGTAGCTGTTGACTCTTGTCCATTGCAGGGATGGTCTATTGTTGGAATAAACCCACAACAACAAAACAAAAAAGTGAAATAAAATAAAAATAAAAAATAAACACACAACTTAAAATAAAGGAAAGTTGTTGTGGTTTTTAAATTATTGCCAAATCAAGAGAAAGCATCACACATTATACATTATAAAGGGGTGCTTGTGCTTCGCAAATTATTTTTATGTATGAAATGACTAACTATAAAGCTATAAAGTTTCTCCAAACGGTACAACAATAAAAACAAAACGTACCTGTATCACTCCAGACTTTTTAGCAACAAGGCAATAGGTGGACACGACATCTGAACGAGTAAACCGACCTGACGAAATGCATAAATTTTTCACAAAGTTGCCTGCTTACCTGCTTGAGTAGTATCCCTATTTCCGTACACAAAGTAGGTCTCCATAGCTACGAAAACGGGCGATTTCTTTTCCCGCTGTGGGTGAGCGCAACTCATGTCCAGGCCTGATTGGCATACCCATATTAGGGTACGAAATTGTATCTGATTTTAATGCAGAACTTCAAAAAGGACAGCCGGTCAAATTACGTTCAATTCATCATGAACGAGAGATAATTCCTCAGAGGGCTTAATGCCCACCAACAAACCTGCTAAGACAAAAGCCTTCTCAGACTAATCCATTAGGACATTTTCCCCACTGGCTTTACAACATAGCCTTCCCTATGGAGAGCTGAGAAATGGACTACTGATTGAGAAGTAAAATGCTGGGTTAATTAATGATAAAACACATGGATTATTATTGATATTGACTTATTTTGCAAAATATATAAATAATATATAAAGTGAGCGTGCGGTTATAGACAACACCGCTGGCAATTTGGTTTGCCTCCTGAAAAATGACAGAAAGAAAAATCGTCATTCGTTATTCATTCAATTCATTATTACAATTGTATTTAAGATGTATTTACCCTCATATGTCCCAAGTATCTGCAATTATTTACAGTAGGCTAACTGTATACATATGGCCTATATATACAGGCCTACCTCAACAGCGAATACACACATGCATACTTTGTGTATACCTGGCAGTGGCACACCCTCTGCAATTTAGATCTAATTTAAGTCATAAAGGGGAAGGACAACATGGACATGGAATGTCGTTCCTCAGCCCCTGTTTCACTGGGGACAACATTGGACGTAACACACAACATTGGCTCTTCCTCAAACTGGAAACCCTGACGAAGTTTGGTTTGCGTTTTATAATTTGATAAATGTTCAAACAAATATAGTCTGTTTTATACAGATACTAGGATGTTCCTGTGTGTAAATTTAGCGAGATAAAGTCTCATGTCCCGCCCAGAACATGAAGCCAAATTCATCAGCAAGTTGCCAGGCTACCAGACCCATCCCGACTGCCTTGGCAACTAACTACAGTATTTAGAGGTAGGACAGTTAGTCAATCAAAAACTTGTAGGAACTTAATTAAAGAGGAACTACTACTCCTCGTGAATGGCTAAGGGTGTGTTCTGTCTGTGTTGATGATTGTATGCATTCTGTATTGTCCTTATAGTGAGTATGTGCAGAATTACGTATCTTTTTAAACATTGTGACTGGGGAGGAAGAGGAAGAGGGGATTGGATTGCAGGTTACCAGTGCATCCCTAAGGAAAACATAATAGTATGTGTTCCCCGTATAATCTGAAGTCCTGGACTAATCTGGACCAAGTCTACAGTGAAAGATTGTAGGTGGCTACATGAAACAGATTCTCATTAGTTTGTTACAAAGTGGGCAAGGTTTTTGGTCTCTATCTTTTCTTCCCCTCACTCTCTGTGGCACTGACAGTAGCTAGTCTTGCATTGCCAGGCCTATCTCTCTTTATTTTCTTTTTTATCCCAGTCACTCATTCACATTGCTTCTGGTAAATTAAGAGATGCATTTTTTAAATTACCACCATTCAAAAATCCTTGGGTGTAACCCAAGACAGCCGGTGTTGTTTTTTTTCCTCTTCTCATTATTTCTTGAAATATTCATGCAGCATCATCTGTTCCCCCATTTAAAACTGGAGGAAATGAAAGAAGCAGATGTTTGAAACATCTGGAACACATTGCAGCAACATTTAATATATTCTATATACTACATATACTATTCTAATTATATATTGTATTAACAAATACTGTACTGCATGTTTTTATGAAAATGTGAAACCTACAAGAATCAGCTCCTTCTCTTGATTAATTTCCTGATGTAAATCCAACATAAAACCCCATCATGTGGTAATGAATAAGGTGGAGGAAAGGGCAGGACTGGGACTTGCTAGTGAATTAAAGTGAATGAAGTCTAATAAGTCCGCAATAAAACAACATTCATTCATCTATTTTGCTATTAATCATGTCCTCAAAACTGAAATTACTGTTAAACTATATTCTTATTCATACCAGGAAGTGATCAACATGTCTTCTGAGGAGGAGCATTCTCAGACATCCTCTTCTTCTCTTCCCTCCTCCTCACTTCCCCCTGTCTCCCACTTCATTGGGAAGAAGGACGACATTGTCAAGGCCGGACGCATGACCACGATGGTGAATGGCTGCAGAGACATACTGGTCCTGTACCATCAGGGGCAGCTTCATGCAATGGACATGCGCTGCTACCGTAAGCTCTGTGTGTGTGGCTGTTGTGTGTGTTGACATAATGCATAAAGCCATAATTATAAGGCCTGTCCTCACCTATAGTTTTTTTTTCCCTGTTAAAACATTTAGAAAGATGTTGACATTTATCATCCTATTACTTTTTGAAGTGTGGAATTTACTTTCTGCAATGGCTCATCAAGTGTTTGAAACACTGAGGCCTATAATGACACTCGTATTTCCACTTACAGATTCAGGTGGTGCATTACAATATGGAGACATTGAGGTAAGTTGCATATTCTTGGAATATTGTTGTGAAATAGCTGTTGAATGTTGTACATGTTGTTCATACATTGTTCATATTACAATAGCCATATTTATTCTGCTCTTATAACACTGCAATATATTTCTCGTCCTGCCTATGCACCACCTGTCTATACTTAAATATCGCATTGCACTTTTCTACTTTTTTTTGCACTTCTGGTTGGATGCAAACTGCATTTCGCTGTCTTTGTACTTGTACACTGCACAATGACAATCAAGTTTAATCTAATCTAATAAACTAATAACCTCTTTTTGTCAGTTCAGTGTAAAGGTCCTGTTCAAGCTTTCATATGTATAAATAGTTTTCTTGTAAAACTGCCATTATAGCTGCTACTGTCTGATCTCTCTAATCACCTTCATGCTCAGGAGTTTAATGGGCGGCTGTGTATTGTGTGTCCGTGGCACAAGTATAAGATCACACTCGCAGAAGGGGAAGGGCTTTACCAAGCTGTGGATGATCCTAAAGCCAAACCCCTGAGAAAACACTGGTGCTCCAAGGGTGTCAAACAGAGGATTCACAATGTCACTGAGGTCAACGGGAATGTATACGTAACACTGAATGACTCAAACGAGGCCATCGAGTCAGATGTCTATCAGACTGAGAGATATAGGACTGGCTTACTCAAGGCACAGCCAAAACCCACGCCCAAGAAATAACCAGACATTTAAGGATTTCTTAGAGATGAATGATTATTCAACCCAAAATACGTAAATGCTTTAAAGAGAATGTGGGATGTTTTGTTGTGTTTCATTGGAGAATCTCAATCTGTTTGCCCCAATAATAATTGTTAGTGTGTTAGTCAATAAGCCTGTGCAATTTATATGAGTCAATCTAGGACAAAGAGGGAAATATATGTTCTATATCTACAATAATGTATGAATCATTGTAGTAAGATGAATAGCAGACATTTAAACAGCAGTTGCAGGATGTGTGTCATTTCATTGTGGTTTTCTCTGCTTTAATTGGACATCCAGAGAAATGTTGAGTTTTGTTCTGTTTACATACACTGTTCAGTACTTTGGTCTTGCTCTGATTGACACGGCTTGCAAGATCAGGAAACAGGGCATTACTGAAGACTGTTCAAATCAGTAGGTATAATGTAGAAATGGCATTTACTGTATGAAAGTAATTTATTGTAACACCATTGTATTCAACATTGCTATAGAATATTGTGGTTTATAAGTATTAAATGTTGTATAAATATACAGTTTATTTTTGGTAGAAAAAACTATGACTGATTATTTTTATTTCCCAATGTTATGAGAAATGATATGTGGAATATTATTATGATGTCATTGTGTCATATGTCAATATATACACAGCTAAGTTCTTCTGAACACAATTCAACACAAGTCAAGATCAGAAGCGTATCTCTGTTGCCAGGGTCGTATGTTCCCCAGCTTAATATCCTCTTAATAGGAAACATCAAGACCTTTCAAAGGGTTTTATTTTCACCTAGAGCTTCTAGCCTACTGATGTTATACTCCTTGAAACCTAGGCTTTTAAATTTGCGGGCAAGATAGTTTTCCTTTTTTTCTTTAGACATTGATATCTTCACAGTGGCTGAATGGATTTTTATTATTCAAACTGCATTTTAAACGTCTATCTACCTTAATTTGTTTGTGATTTGAACTGTGATAGTACTTACCAATCTTTTACAATGTTAACTTATATCACGAAAATAGGACACTGAGAACATAGGAATGATTCCGTCAAGAACTATAGATGCTAATTACTTTTTACAACCAAAACATTAGATCAGCTTGTAAAATATGATGCATTGTTATATATACAGTATACAGTATAGTCAAAAGGAGCTCCACCTCAACCAACTACAACAGTCAAATGCTACTTCCACATTATTGTATTAGTGATCAACAATCCAATAATATATACTATTACAATCACAGTGGTTGTTTGTCTGCATAACAAATACATTTACACATGTAGATTTTGCTGATCATACGTCAAAACGTACTTACTTATTCGTTTACTTACCTAAGATTTTGAATGCAGTAGGATTTTTTACTTGTAATTTAGTATTTTTACATTGTTGTATTGCTACTTAAAGTGAAAACCCCTGGGGGGCTTTGTATGAAGGTATGGATTTAGGCCACATCAAAACAGACGACGCTAGGTGGCAGCAGTGAACTGTGTTTTACCAATATTAAAAGTAGAAGAAGAAGAAGGTCGCAGCCTGATGACGCACAAATACGCTTCAGTATGGCTGATACTAAACAATGCTGACTGTATTTTCATGAATGTCAGTTTTTACTAAACTATACATTGTCCGAATATCCAGACTTTAAAACGCTCTAAATTTTGTAGATATTGTGTAAAGTTTCAGATCAAAGATGGAAGCTAACAGAAGATAAAGCTCCAGGAGAACAACAGTTAACGTGATCACTTTTTGGTCTCAAATATCTTGCCGTGATGGCATCAGGTATGTCTTGCTTAGCCTGATGCAGATAATACACGTAGTTTGGTATGTGTTGTACATTCAACGTTTTAGAAAGGACCTTATTCATTTAGCTGCGTTATGTTAAATTGTTTCCAACATTTCTTCAGAGGATGAAATCAATCTGCTGGTCATCGTCGTGGATGTAAATCCGATTTGGTGGGGGCAGCAAGCTCAACGTGAGACAGAGGTAGAACTACTATGTCTGATATTATTCTTACTTATGAACAGTCCTCAGATTGTAGTTTCTAAATGTGGCTGAGGCTAAACAACACCTACTGTCCTCTTGTGTTCGTGCAGCTCACCCTGTCGAAGTGTATGGATGCAGTCATGGTTTTGGGGAACTCCCATATTTCCATGGCCAGGACTAACAGGCTGGCTGTCATCGCTAGCCACTGTCAAGACAGGTAACTTTTATAGAACAGTGGTGAAAAGTAAGTACGTTTACTGGAGTGGGAGGGATATATTGTAGATGTTACTCCACTGCATGTATTTGAATAGCTATAGTTGCTAGTTAGTTTTCAGATTAAGAATTTACATAAAAACAGATGAAGAGATAAAACACACTACTTGGGTTTGTTGTGGTCTCATGACCTCTTACAAAAAAACATTGTCTAGTTGCGGCCCCTTGTCACGTTTCAGATGTCATGAGTTGTTAGTTCTACCAGTCTTTGAACTTCTCACATGGTTTCATTTAAATAACAGTTTGAGGAAAAGGTTGTTTTTTTTTCTCTCAATATTTCACAAAAAAGAAAAGATTCAGGCCAAAGTACAAAAAAATGAACACAGTTGTTTAGCATAACTTCATCTTTTCATCTTTTTCTTCCCCATTAATCATCTCATGACCTCCCAGATTTATGTTGTGAGCCTTTGAAGGAAGCTCGACCATTAGGCTGGATACCCAAGGTCCAGTATTTAAAATGGTTAAAAGTACCTCCCCATTAATCCGCTACAACGGTAAAATGCTGCTTACAAATGAATGCATCAGTATAAACACTCAAATATATATGATTATATATTGCCATAAGTAATTTCTGTAATTTCCCATTTTGGGATCAATAAAAAAATCTATCAATCATATATCACTCACACAGCCATTTATCTGCAGAAGCAGCACTTCCTTATAATGGAGTATTTTTACATCATTGTATAGATACTTTTACTTAGTAAGGATCTGACTACTTCTTCCACCACCGTCAGTTTCCAGTATTGAAGGGCCGAGTGTCTTGATGAATGTGTTTTGCTCCTGTCTTTGCTTATATGCACAATCTCACCAACTTACTTTATTTCAGTCACTTCCTATATCCCAAAAAGAGCTGGAGAGCGGGGGACAGCGGTGGGGATGATGCATGCTCCAGTGGGGATGGAAAATATGAACTCCTGGCAGTCGCCAATAACCTTATTGCTGAAGAGATCAGGAATGTTATGTCGAAAGGTAAGTACAAGTCTGTTTTTGTGTGGGTAAAATTAACATAGAATATATAGTCGATTTAAGTATATATGCTTTCTCAAAACAGATGGGTTACTGTCTTTGTAGTCCCGCATAGCCAGACCCATCTCCACAGCGCTGTGTCAGTGCTGGAGTATATTCTGGCTACGCCGCGTATCTAAATCTGACATGATTACCATCGGCCCCAAATCCCTCACGAAAAACACCCTCAACTTCAGTCTCTCCATCAACAACTCCACCCTATCTCCATCCCTCTACATCCGTAACCTTGGAGTCATTTTCAACAGCAATCTCACATTTGAACGTCACATCAACCAAATCACCAGAACTGCCTTCTTCCACCTGAAAAACATTGCCAATCTCCGGCCATCACTCACCTTCTCTGCTGCCGAAAACTCTGATTTATGCCTTCATCACTTCCAGAATCCCTCTATGGTTCATCTGCAAAAGCCTTAAATAAACTTCAGTATATCCAAAACTCTGCTGCCCGTTTCCTCACCCGCTCCTGCGACCACATCACCCCCGTCCTCCAGAATCTGTTCCCCAACACATCCAGTTTAAAGTCCTCCTCCTTACTCACAAAGCCTTTCATAACCAGGCTCCCTCCTACCTCACAGACCTGCTCCACCACCACAATCCCCCCGCCCAAAACCTCCTCTCCCCACCACTCAGGACCAAGCACGGTACCTGGGGTGACCGAGCTTTCACCATCGCAGCCCCCTCCCTCTGGAACTCTCTGCCCATACACATCCGTGACTGTACTGATCCGGACACATTCAAATCACTTCTCAAAACCCATCTCTTTAGAATAGCCTTCACCCTATAATAATAATAATAATAATAATAATAATATCACATTTAATCTACTGTTAGCTGCTGGTTTTATTGTTTCACTTGTGTTAATATGCTTGTTTTTATGTTTTGTGTTTTATTGCTTCACCTGCTTGTATTGTACTTACCATGGTTCTATTGTAAAGTGTCTTTGAGTACATTAAAAGCACTATATAAATAGAATGTATTATCATTCTGGGATAAGGTGGAAAAAACCTCTGGCTTGTTTGCCTTTTGTCAAATAAATCACAATTGTCCTGTGACGTACCTGGGATGCAGCGGCGATGCCTTTGCAAAATAGATAGTGGAGATAGGAGGAGAGAGAGAGAGAGAGAGACTACTGTCTTTGTCTAGTATTCAAAGCTTTATTTTCAGGTGTATAATGATGCTGTGCAGTGTGGGTGACTCCCTAAAATGTACAATGTGTCTCATGTGATTACAGCTGAAGTGAAGGGAAATTCAACTGATACTTTTTTGGCTGGATCCCTTGCCAAAGCTCTCTGCTGTATCCTTTCAATAACAACTATTTAGAGTTGTATCATGTATGACATGACTTGGACCTTTTTTTTTTTTTTAAATTAAGATCAAATAAGAAGGTAAAGTAACTAACATAAGAAAAAAAAAAAAATCACATTAATGAATGACTGCAAGTGTATATGTTGGACGATAAAAGTGGTGTTTTGACTTTCTCTTTGCTGGTCAAGTTGAGAGAAATGTCTGCAGACTGTCATTATTTTCTTTTTGTTGACTGTGGCTGAGAGAGAGGCAGAGGTGTTTTCCTAACTGTCCTTAATCCTTTAATATTCAGATATTCACAGAGTCTCAAAAGATTTGGAAGGTAATTCAGTGTTTTTATTACTAAGCTTAATGATGCTCTTCAATGGGTTCTGTTTTTCCTTTCAATACTTGTTTTAATTAATGTCTTTTGTTTTTAAGCTGGACAGGAGATAAAATCAAGGATATTGGTAAGCTCTAAATGCTCTAATTTCATGAGCGCTTTTGTTTTATTCCGTGACTTGAACACAGCCTCTGTATTTTACTGAACAGGTGATAAAAGCAGCGGAGGACTGTGCCCTCCAGTACATGAACTTCATGAATGTAATTTTTGCTGCTCAGAAGCAGGTACATTTATTGATCTTGCTTGTGTTTTCTGTCCTCTTTACTTCTTGAATAACTTGTATATTCAAAATAATTTGTTTTGTATTTTAAAACAGAACATCCTGATAGACGCCTGTGTGTTGGACTCAGAGTCGGGTCTCCTTCAGCAGGTACGTCTTTACGGCTTTGTTAGGACATTGACAATACTGTAATTTAATACTACAACCTGTATCGTAATAGCAAGTACCATCCAAAAGCTGTACCTGAGAATAAGTTAGACTTTATTAATCCCACACTGGGGAAATTCCCTAAAAAAATACTAAACTATGCAATGATATTTGATAGCTTGTAGAACAATTCAAGTAAGACAAACATCCATGTTAAGTTGCTCTCACACCACTTTGTTTGTTTATATTTTTTAGTATTATAACCATAAGGTGTGTGGTGTTGTGACTGTATTGGGCTGTCCTAACCTGCGTAAATATACATATACCAGGTTTTTACCTTTTTAGTTGTTTGTCTTGTAGGCTTGTGATATAACGGGAGGATTGTACCTCAAGATACCACAGAAAGTTGCCCTGGCACAGTACCTTTTGGTGAGAGTGCAATACAGATTTCCACATTTCTGAGGGTATCACCTATGTCGTATTCAGCTCATCTTTCTGTAGAGGGCTGCTTTGTGTTGATAATGGCATTTTCTGAACAGTGGGTGTTCCTGCCTGACTCTGAGCAGCGTTCACAGCTGGTGCTGCCACCGCCTGCACATGTGGACTACAGAGCTGCATGTTTCTGCCATCGTAACCTCATTGAGATTGGTTACGTGTGCTCGGTTTGTCTGTCAAGTAAGTCTGATTCCCAGTTAAAAAAAACAAATGCATGACCACAATCTTTATATTACTGGCCAAAGCTGCAGTGTTTTTGCGGTGACGCTTTCTCCTGTCTTCTCTTTAAGTATTCTGCAACTTCAGCCCCATCTGCACAACTTGCGAGTGAGTCTTTAAAATATATTTTTATATATACACTGTATATATATATATATAACCTTTTTCATCTGAACACTATTGGTAAACATCTGAAATTATCTTCATTTTGTCTGCATTATATTTTTCTTTTTAGGACTGCCTTCAAAATCCAATTACCACAGATGATTAAGCCCAAAAAGAAGAAACTCAAACAGCCTACATGATTATTGCTATGATTACACTAGTTTCATTTTTTTGATATTAAGATTATGCTATTTTGCTTGCTATAAATTTTCACGAGTTTCAGGTTCATGCCAACCTGACAAATAGTTTTTCTTTGTAGAGACAATTGTTTTCCAGTCAATAACAATATATGCAAACATTAAACATATAAAACAAACAAACATTTGTATTTTACATTTGTTCACAAGTCTGAGTTTAGTTTGACCAATGTTCACATTAATAAACAATTGGCACACACCTTTTAGTTGTTCATGATGTTGGGTAAAGGTCATTTACTTAGCCTACTGTACATGTAAATGGAGTAACTGCTTTTGAAAAAGAAACTTACATTAATTACATGTGGAATAAACATTTTGGTAATGATTTATCATCTTCAACCAATATTCCCTGTTGCTCTTGCATAACATGCGACAGGTCATCTTTTCCCCAAGAGTTGAAAATAAACATTTAATGATGAAAGTAGTCAAATTAATTATTATAAGTCTCCAGTCATTCATTTTCAGTACCTGTTCATCACGTCAAAACACTGCAAGATACTTTAACAACCACTGACAGATTTTGTCATGGATATCATTAATTAACCTATTAATCTCTGGTGGCACTCTTACACCAAATATACCACTTGCACACTAGATAAAGCAACGACATTCGCTGAGCGAATCCATGCTACTGAGAGAAAGAAGCTAAAACTCCTAATGCCAAGAGACAATTGTTTGAACATGTAAGATTTTAATCCGAGTAGTATAAGATAGCAATGTTTATTCAGTAAACTCAGTATGGCCTCTTAATTTTATTTTCAGATATCCCATTTGGGAGACTGCCCTTGTATAGAGAAAATACTTCCAGTTTGGATTCAAATATTGAGAAACAGGTGAAAATATCTGCAGCATGTACAAAGTCAGTTTGAAACCATCCAGGCATAACATAGGTGGAGGAAGGTGTTTCACAATTGAAATACTGCACAATGTCATGGTGATCATCGATGGATTGGAACAATGTTGCATCTGAAAAAGAGAACAAGGACAGACTTGTGACTAATGTAAACCACTTTCTACCTGCCAATCAAATAATGCACCTTAAAGCTATAGTGCGTTTCTGTCTCACCCATG